>NW_028169906.1:0-55000 GCF_963971535.1 Notolepis coatsorum | reverse complement strand
TAGATCTCGGGAGGAGATCTATATAGGTAACAGGGGGGGGGGGGTGGTCCCATTTGATAGGTCAGATGGGGGGGGGGGGGTACAGGTTTGAGGAGCACAGGGGAGGGGAGTATATTTACATGAGGACAATCTATTATACCACACTATATAAATGCTTTATACTAGATTTTTTTTATATATGTATCATTTTTTTTTTATTATTATCTTTCTCCTCCTTCTTTTTTCCGATTTTTTTCTCCCATCCCCCTGTTAGTCGTCATGCCAATTCCCGCTCCCCTTCCTGGTTGTTGCGCACCCCCCCCTACTGTTGGTCCGGGAGGCCGGAGACTGTCACATGCTTTCCTCCGACGCGTGTGCAGCCAGCCGGCAGCCAGCCTGGCAGCGCAGATTCTCACCGGGAGAGTGTAACGTGTGGGAGGCCGCACTACCTCCCTCCAGATCCTACCCTCGCTGTGCAGGCGCCCCGACCGAACTGTAGGGGTCGCTGTCCACAACGCCCAGGACCCACCCACCAGCTTTCCCACCCCTAACACTGCCAATTGTGTTAGTATGAACGACCAGCCAAGCTGGTAGCAACGCCGAGAGCTGGGCTCGAACCCAGCGTCTCCAGCGTTGATGGCGAGCGCCTTGCCCACTACACCACCTAGCCGCCCAGATATGTATCATTTGACTTGCAATGCTGCTGTGATGCCCTAATTTCCCTAAATGGATTAATACAGTGTCTGCCTGCCTGAGCCACACACTAAAACATTCCTCTCATGTGTCCTGTCCTCAGGTGGGAGGGTCTGACAGAAACTACCTGCGTAGCGCGGAGGCCTACAGCCCCTTGACTGACTCCTGGAGCGCCCTGCCCGACATGCTCACCCCCCGCTGCAGCTTTGGCATCGCGGTGCTGGACGACCTGCTCTTCGTGGTCGGAGGCGACAATGACTTCACCCCCATCTCCAACGTGGAGCGCTACGACCAGAGCAGCGACAGGTGGACTGCAGCCGAGGACATGAAGACCCCGTGCTGGGGCCTAAGCTGCTGCATAATGCGTGGCCTGCCATTTTACATGAGCCAGTACGCTGCTCCCCGTGGAGGAGGAGGAGGAGGAGGAGGAGGAGGAGGAGGAGGAGGAGGAGGAGGAGAGGAGGAAGAGGAGGAGTAGGAAGACGAGGAGGAGGAGAGGAGGAAGAGGAGGAAGAGGAGGAGGAACAGGAGCAGGAGGCAGCAGGAGATCCATCTAAGAACCTTACACATTTATTAGACCAAAAAAAATCCTAAGAAATTAATAAATTACTATCAGCCAAAGGTGGTGCATTTCTTTCTTCTAGTAATTCAGACAATATCTGTTTTTAGTTTGTGTAATGTAATGTAATATCTGTTTTTAGTTTGTGTAATGTAATGTAATATCTGTTTTTAGTTTGTGCACCCGTTGGGCTCTATGTGTGCACGTGCCTGCTCGCTGTGCCCTTGAGCAAGGCACCTCAGCTTTAACCGCTCCAGTGTTAGCTGCTCAGGGGCCAGTAGTAGAGTGCCTGACCATAGTGTCTTTATACCTGTATCACTGGACATCTAAATGCATATTAAATCAAATCAAATTGATTTGTAAAGCCCGCAATCACAAGTTAATGTCCCCATGGGCCGGACAAGTCTTCTTTAAACTATTCAAGAAGAAACATCCCAATAAATCAAGAACAAAAAACCCACCATGAAATCCAAAATAAATGTAAAGTAATAAATGCAACACTCCCAGACATACCCCAGCGAAGGTAAGTAAAACCTAGCAATAGGAAAAAATGCACCACAGGCGATGTGGAGGAGAGAAACCTTAGAAGGGCCGTTCAAGGGGGGATCCCCCTTCTTGGATGTCGGTCATAATAGTGTTGCTATGGATGGGTGGAGAAAAAAACAGGCGAATAGTTGGTATGTATGTACATATACGTGTAATAAAACACAAATATGTGCATGCAATAGCAACTGGGGTACATAAGAAATTTTTTTAAACATTTAAATATATTACAACTCATACATGTGATTAGCATTATACTCAGTAGAACAAATGTATATATCTTATACCCAGCTTAATCACTATATTAATATTACTATTGCACTTTACTGTTACATTTGCAGTGGGGTTGGATGCCCCACTTATTTTCATTGTAATGTACTTATGCTTTATGATGACAATACATTTCAATGTAATCTAATCTAACTGGTACTATGACCTGAATGATGGTCCTAGAGGTCAGTGATTTGATGCTCTTTTGGTGTTTTGGCGATGGTGGCGTTAGAGAGTGCTGTCTTAACGTAAGAGAGTGCCGTCTTAACAGGTTGTGGGAAATCTCCCATATAGGCATTGGATTGGGTGGAGAGCTGGTGACTGCATGCGAATGCCCTCGTATGCCCTGTGTATGGGGACCTGTCACCCATATAGAAACACACCTCTTCAATCAATATCTGAGATGCAAATAAATAAATAACCTTAATAAATATAATATTTATATTGTAGTGGGTTCTATAGAGACATAATTCCCCATGGTATTGTTTTGATGTGTTGATGGGGCACTGTCACTTTAAGGAGGTTGGTTTTGGGGTTGGCTGAGAGGAGACGCCCTGTGTGGGGTTTCATTGATAAATGTTTGATTACTACGAGCTGTCAGAAGCTAGCACGGCATAGTTCTGACAGCTGCGAAATAAATCACACACGGCTTTGTGTTGTCATATCACACACGGCTTTGTGCGTTACATATGCACTCAGGGTGTAACACTCAAGTTCAACACTATTTGACGAACAATGCCACTGACCATAAGCTGCCAGAGATGCACATCTCCTGCTGACCAGAAAACCACACACTTTTCTGATAGTGGATGTTGTGTACGGACGCACCACGCTGTTACGTGGTGACGTCATAGGAGTTGACGCTGTGCGTTCACTCCAGAGTTTGCAGACTGAGAGTAAGTCGCGTGCGGGAGCACGAGAGCGGACGATGCAAATAAAAGACTATTGTTTAAATACTGAGTCGTTCTTAAATGAAGGGATACTAAATATCTAACAATGGCGACGAGGATAAACTCCGAAGAGTAGAGTTATCACGTTGTTGAGAAGAGAACATGGACAACGTGCCGAAGTTTGAATGCTACAACGAGCCTGCTACACTGGGACCGAGGTGGACCAGGTGGCTAATGGCGTTTGAGCTGTACGCTGACGGGAAAGGGATGATTCTGTCTGTCGGTGTGGACGCCACAGTGAGACAGAGAAGAAGGGCTATGCTCTTACATCATGCAGGTACAGACGTACAAGATATATTCGCTACATTACCCGACGGGGGAGGACCGACGGACTATGCTAAAGCTATCAAGGCGCTAAATGACTACTTTGTGCCACAGGTGAACACTGCGTTTGCGCGCCAGGTAGGGTTGCCACCTTTGACCAGTAAAAATAATTTTGGGGCGGTTTTTTGGGCGAAAATGGCCGGATTTTGTCACTATTTATTTTTTTTTACTTTATTTCGGTTTTAGGGTTAGGGTTAGGGTTATGTTATTTAATTATTTTGGGGAGCCAGCCCCCCAAACTCCTGAAATGCATAGAAATCTATGAAATCTAAATAAAACAATCTATGACATTTATATTAAAAAGAGCTAGCCCCCCAAACCCCTAAAATACATATAAATCTATGCATTTTGGAACAGTTACTATAGTCAAGAAAGCATTTAGTCATACTTAAAGTTTAAAGTGCTTTATTTGCATTTAACATTGTTTTAATAAATTGGCTGAACTATAGCCTCAACTTGAGCATAATACTGTATGCATATAAAGTGCTGTAAAAACTAAGCCTGGGAACACTTTTACTCAAAGAGGACAATTTATATTACAATGAAACACTTGTGTGACCCAAATTAAAAGATTAATAAAAAATAAAGTGCAAAGAAGAGTAAACTCATGGCTGCCAGGGCAGGTAAATAGACATACTGACATCTAGTTAAAACACAACCAGATAAATAAGATGTAATATCCCATACCTACCTACCTACATATGTCTGATGTCAGTCAGTCCACAATGCGCCACAGAAAACACACACCTACCTACATACTTTACAGTTTGCTTTGTAAACATCTCCACTGACTATCACACCAGAGGTTTGCCTCGTCCCACTCAGGTCTGTACTTCTGGAGGCGTTTTGTCTTTTTAGGACGCGGTGGAGTAGTGTCTGCTGTAGACAATAATTTCAAAGCGACTTCGAAAATAAATCACGCAGCGCACAGACTCTCTGATTGGCACAACGGCACAGAACTCTTCCTAGCAACGTGAAAGCGCTAATTCTCATTGGTCGGTGAGCTGCTGAGCGCACGCCCACTATACCCGAGTTGCCATGTCTGTTTATTTTCCGTAACTTTTGGACACACTTTTGCTTGTTTTTGTAGGTCGGCTGGCTCATTTCTCTCACTAAACTGGCAACCTTAAAATACGGGACAAAGGGCGTCCCGTATCAGTTCAATACGGAACGCGTCTTTTAGTTTCCAATTACGGGACGATTCCGTATTTTACGGGACGGGTGGCAACCCTAGCGCCAGGCTTTCTACCAAGTATCACAGAAACCAGGTGAAACTGTACAGCAGTTTGTGACGAGGCTTCGTCAGGCTGCCAGAGACTGTGCGTTTGCTGCGGACATTAGCAATCAAATAAGAGATGCAGTGCTGAGCAGGGGCACGTCGGACTATGTACGGAGAAAGTTACTGGAGGAACCACAACTTATGCTGCCGCGCGCTCTGGAAATAGCGTCGCAGTGTGAAAGAGTGGAGCTGCAAATGGCGGCGATGAAGATGAGTGACGGCGCTGAGGGGAGAGAGACGGTGAACCGTGTCTTCAAGAAAGAGGGCCAATTCCAAAAGTGGTAAAACCATCGCCTCGTGGAGATCGTGGAGAAGGAAAAGAGAAATCCAAATCCGATAAAGTGTGTTACAGATGTGGACACGGGGATCATCTGGCCAACGATTCTGCATGCCCTGCAAAAGGACAGACATGCAGGAAGTGTAATGGAAAGGGCCATTATGCCAAAGTCTGTAAATCCAAAGGTAAAGAAAGACAGACTGTGAGATGTGTTGAAACTGAGGACCAGAACACTGGGAACAGAGACTATGCATTTGTGGTTGAAGATGATTCAAATACTGAGAGGGTCACGTTTGATGTTGGGGGAGTAGATCTACTTATGCTAATCGATTCAGGTGCATCAAGTAACATTGTAGATGAGAACACATGGAAAATGCTTAGGAGTAAAAATATTAAGTGTGTTTCTACCAAGGCAGCTAACAAACCGCTGTATACATACTCTTCCAAGGTGCCTCTTCCAGTAATGGGTGTATTCAAATGTCATGTTAAGGTGGGAAAGTGTGACACTGAAGCAGAGTTCACTGTAATACAGGGACGGGGGGAGCCACTGCTAGGCAGGAGGACTGCTATTGAGCTAGGTGTGCTGAGGGTGGGCACAAACATAGCAGCAGTGACAGATGCTAAATCTGAAATACAGAGGCAATACCCCAAACTGTTTAAAGGTGTTGGTAAACTAAACACAAAGCAAATCAGTTTGCATATTGATGAGAGTGTAACACCAGTGGCACAACCCCTGAGGAGGGTGCCATTTCACCTAAGGGAAGCAGTAGAGAAGAAAGTAAATCAGCTGCTAGACATGGACATTATTGAGAAGGTTGAGGGACCTACACCGTGGGTGAACCCTGTTGTAGTTGCACCAAAAGCTAATGAGGACGACATCAGGATGTGTCTAGACATGAGAAGAGCTAATGCAGCTATCATCAGAGGGAGATATCCAATACCCACAGTGGATGAGCTCTTACAGGGAATGAACGGGTCTGTCATTTTTAGTAAACTGGATTTGAAATGGGGATACCACCAATTAGAGCTCACACCAGAGTCCAGGGGTATCACTACGTTTGCAGTACACACAGGTACCTACAGGTACAAGAGACTCATATTTGGAGTGTCATCAGCTAGTGAACAGTATCAACATGAGATAGCCACTGCTACAGCGGGCATTGAGGGGGTAGAAAATATCTCAGATGACATAATTGTTCATGCCCCAGATCAGGAGACTCATGAAAAACGACTCCATGCAGTTCTGAAGAGACTAGAGGACTGTGGGCTGACTCTAAACAAAGAAAAGTGTCAGTTTAACATGGACAAGTTGATTTTCATGGGCATGTTACTCTCACAGAAGCGCATAGGCCCCACCACAGAAAGGGTGAGAGCAGTAGCAGAGGCACGAGAGCCTGAGAACGCCTCTGAGACCCGTAGTTTTCTGGGCCTAGCAGGGTATAGTAGCCGTTTTATACCACAGTTTGCATATCAGAGCCACTGCGGAGGCTGACCAAGAAAGACACAGCTTTCATATTCGGGCCAGAGCAAAAACAGGCATTTAGAACGCTGAAAGAAAAGCTAGCTGAGGCCGGCACTCTGGCATATTTTGACAAAGATGCGCCTACTAAAGTCATAGCAGACGCAGGACCAGTAGGAATAGGAGCAGTCTTAGCACAACAACAGCAGCAGGAAATGGTGCCAATATGTTATGTGAGTAGGAGCCTGACTGATTGTGAAACAAGATATTCACAAACTGAACGAGAAGCTCTCGCCTTAGTTTGGGCGTGCGAGAGGCTGCACCCATACATATATGGTAAAAAGTTTGACCTAGTAACAGACCACAAGGCTCTGGAGGCCATATACAGTCCGACCTCTAATCCATGTGCCCGTATTGAGAGGTGGGTGCTGCGGCTCCAACCGTATGAGTTCAGAGTAATCCACATACCTGGAAAGGACAACATTGCAGATCCACTGTCGCGACTACTGGGAGAGAGCACGACAGACGGGAACCACAAGCACGGAGCGGAGGAATACGTGCGGTTTGTAGCCACACACGCTACGCCACGAGCACTGACTACCAGGGAGGTAGAGGAAGCCTCTGCAACCGATGAGGAACTCAGTGACCTGAGAAGTGCAATACAAAGTGGATGTTTTGACAAGTGCCAAGTGTATGCACGCATTGCATATGAACTATGTGTAATTGGACAGTTGGTGTTGAGAGGGACACGCATTGTACTGCCACACGCACTCAGAGACAGAGCCCTGGAGTTGGCTCATGAGGGACACTTGGGGGTTGTAGGTACGAAGCAGCACCTCAGGAGTAAAGTGTGGTGGCCAGGTATAGATAAGGCAGCAGAAAAATATGTGAGGTCATGTCACGGATGCCAAATAGTGTCGAGGCCTGATGTGCCTGAACCTTTGAGACCTACAACACTTCCAGATGGGCCGTGGCAGGACTTAGCCACTGACCTACTTGGTCCATTACCGACAGGACACTCGATATTAGTTGTAATAGACTACTACAGCCGGTATTACGAGTACGATATCATGCAGTCGACCACTGCTGAAAAGGTCATTAACAGCCTGGAGAATATCTTCAGCAGACATGGACTACCTATTTCCATACGGTCAGACTGTGGACCACAGTATATGTCTGCCCAGTTTCAAGCATTCTGCCAGGAGAACGGAATTGAGCATGTGAAAACCACACCCAAGTGGGCACAAGCCAATGGGGAGGTGGAGAGACAAAACGCTTCACTGATGAAGAGGATTCGCATCGCACAGTCTGAGGGGCTGGACTGGAAGAAGGAGCTACGCAAGTATGTGACCATCTACCGGTCTATTGATCACTCCACAACAGGGAGAAGTCCTGCAGAGCTCCTGTTCAAGAGAAAGATCAGAGGAAAGCTCCCGGACATCATGACACCACAAAGAGACCTGGAGGTCAGAGACACTGACGCCGAGAGAAAAGGAAAGTCAAAACTGTACACTGACAACAAGAACAGAGCAAAATACTCTGATGTGTCAGTGGGAGACCAAGTCTTACTCAAACAAGACAAAACAGACAAGTTTACAACAGCCTTTGACAAGACACCACACAAGGTTATCAGTAAAGATGGGAACAATGTGGTTGTCCAATCACCAAGTGGAGCGACCTATTCCAGGAACACTAGGTTCGTAAAAAGGTACTACACAGAGGATCCTGCTCCACAATCGTCCAGCAAGACGCAATTAACATGGACTGAGGGTGAGGAGAAAGAAAACACACCTGACACAGAGTCCGATGCAGAGACTCGCACT
Organism: Notolepis coatsorum; assembly: GCF_963971535.1. Lineage (NCBI taxonomy): Eukaryota > Metazoa > Chordata > Actinopteri > Aulopiformes > Paralepididae > Notolepis > Notolepis coatsorum. Next base: position 46,844 of record NW_028169906.1, on the reverse strand, counting down.
AGGGTGTCCACACCCAAAGCCACACCGCATATGGCTAGGTATGAGAGACCCCACAGGCAGACCAAAATGCCTCAGAGATTGATGGATTTTGTCATTAAGTAAAATGAGCCTGTCTGGTGCCAGATATTGTTATGCATTATTATTCATGTTCAATGATATTTACATGCATTCACTAATTTCAAGGTGGAGTTTTGTTCATGGTGAACCGTTGTTTATTTTTGATAACAGGTTTAACAGAATTGAAGTGTATTCTGCAAGTGAATTCACACATATTTCTGTATGGTACCTTGGAGTTTATGTCCTAGTAAGGAGGGGATGTTGTGTACGGACGCACCACGCTGTTACGTGGTGACGTCATAGGAGCTGACGCTGTGCGTTCACTCCAGAGTTTGCAGACTGAGAGTAAAGTGGTCTGCACACGGCGGGCGACAGACGTCGCCTGGCGATGTGATCGCCTGTCACTCAATGACAATCGCTTAGCCCCCCACACCAGAGGCGACCGTTCTCAGGTATAATAACTATGTGTCGCTCTGTTTAGCTGGGGGTGTTTCCCCCCGGGAGATATAGGAGGGCGGACCGAAGGGACCGGACGTTAGGTTGTTGTGAAGCGGGTTCGCAGGTAGCTGTGTTGTGCGTTTACGAGAGAGTATTAACCTGTAAAACCCATATTGAGCTGGAATTAAACCACCATATACGAATACAACCTCTCCTCATTCTTCCTGACATTACTGCATGCCTGGTCGCTACGATACGTTCATTACCACCGATTGGACAAGTAATGTTATGCAGCTGCTGAAAGAGAATGTTTTTTTTCACGGAAGACGCAAACTGTTTTGTTATCAACCATAATTTTCTTTGGACAATAAACCTTACAAACTACATCAGCTGCAGCCTGGACATTAAACTGTCAACATCCACAACTTATTTTGTTACCCGAGTATTAAAACACTAGTAGGTGCATCGTGGCGCATTGTTCATTTATTAGTTAATGACAAGCGGCCACTCTATAGCTTCTCAAACTAACGTTATTTATTTAAATTGTTCCCGTTAATAATAATGAACATAACCTTATGTAGCATGGTAATAATACGTAGATTGATCAATGAATGTATTGATACATTAAAGGTGTACAAATGATACACCAGTAGAACTTCTGCAGTACTTCTTCTGTAGAAGTCATGTTATTTCCTCAAAAATAGGATCGAGGCGATATTTAGCGAGGCGACAGAAATATCTGCGCGACCGTCGCTTCAAAATCTCCTGCCGTGTGGGTTCTCTCATTCATAACAATGGAGGCTATACAATTCTGCCGGTCGGCTCGCTAAAAAAATCGGTTGCCTGGCTAAAATCGCTCGCCGTGTGGGGACCCCTTAAGTCGCGTGCGGGAGCACGAGAACGGACGATGCAAATAAAAGACTATTGTTTAAATACTGAGTCGTTCTTAAATGAAGGGATACTAAATATCTAACAGCGTACAGCGAAGACCCTCTCTGATTGGTTTAGCGTCGAAGGGTCTCTTCCACCTTGTGCATAATTCTCTGCTTCAAAGTGGTTATGCTTTGGCCCTCTTTCGAAGTGGGTTATGCTTAGAGTTAGGGTTAAGGTTAGGGTTAGGGTTAGGGAACAACAACATATCAATTGTTGTTGAATATGCGGAAGAGACCCTTCGGCGCTAAACCAATCAGAGAGGGTCTTCGCTACGGAAAAAAAACACGCGGCTGTGACGTGCAGGCTGTGATGACGTAAAGACGTAAAGACGTAGACACAGCTCTGCATAGGCGTGTGTTTGAAGACGCGCACGAGGCGAGAGTTGTCAAAGATTCCCGCCATATGAAGGGGAGAGCAAGCTTCCAGCTCACTTTATTTAACCAACTTTATTTAGGTTATTTGCACAGGAGGACAACGGAAAATATATTGTTTTTTTTGACGAGTCAGTTTTGATTGGTGACCTGGCCATTATCATTTCCTATACTTATATTTTGACAAGCTATTGGAAGTTTAGAGCAGGTAAGTTAGCCAACTCATGTTGTCAGCAGTTGTCATCATGTTACTTAGCTAACTTTTAGGAAACACTTTCAGTTTACTTTGAAGGCTAAAACGTCAAGTCAAGCTAACAAACATTTGTCAACTCAGTTACAGTAAAGGAAGTAACTAGCCCAGAGACCTCCAATCAACATGAACGCTGCTGCAGAAGACCAAGTTGTGGAAGATGACTCTGTGATGCAGGATGATGAGGTGGACTGATTACAAAGCAAGCCTGAGAATAATCTACATTGTGTTGCCATGTGCCGATTTTACTTCAATGCTGTCTGTCTATCTCTCAGATAAAGCCTATTTTAGTGAGAGACCACCCGCATTTCATTGTATACTTGTATGCCGTGACAAATAAAAACTCTTGACTCTTGACTCTTGACTTTTACTTCTCAAGTTTTCAAGTTTCAAGTTTCTTTAATAGTTGTCATACAGAAGTACAGAATACTTTCATACAAAATGCTTCTTACTGTTACGCTCCAGAGACTGTGCTAGACAAGATAGTATCAAATAACATAGTATAGCATGTAGTTTAGAAGAAGAAAATGAGGTCACAGTGTTCGGTATAGACATATGTACAATGTTCTGAGTTACCATATAATATACAATACTATGCAGTGTACTAATGTACAGTACTATATAGTGCAAAGCAGAAATGGGATGAGGTACAATTTAGGTACAATTTACAGTAAGGTGTACGAGTTGTAGTGCAATCCTTCATCAATAAATATAAAGTGTGGGGAGTGGGTGCTACAGTGTGTTTGTTTAAAGTGGGTGTGTGCTATAAAGTGTGTGGAGTGGGTGCTACAGTGTGTTTGTTTAAAGTGAGTGTGTGCGTGTGGATGTGTGTGCTATGTGCGTTTGGTGGTTGTTGTTGTGTAGGGGAGGATCTATGGTGGTTGTTGTTGTGTAGTGTTCATTCATTGTTCGTTTAGCAGCCTGATGGCCTGGGGATAGAAGCTTCTTCTGAGTCTTTCTGTGCTCGCCTTGAGACTCCGGTATCGCTTGCCTGACCGCAGCAGTTCAAAGAGGCAGTTGTTCGGGTGACTGGAGTCTTTAATGATTATCTTAGCCTTGCCCTTGCAACGCTTGTTGTAAATGTTCTGGAGGGTGGGGAGCCCCCCTCCAATTGTGCGTTCGGCTGAACGTGTCACTCTTTGTAGTCTGCTTCGGTCTTGTGCAGTGCTATTCCCAAACCAGGAGGTGATGTTGCCGGTCAAGATGCTCTCTATTGTACATGAGTAGAAGTTCTTAAGGATCTTCTGACTGACTTGGAACTTCCTTAGGCGCCTGAGGAAGTAGAGGCGTTGTCGTGCCTTCTTCACAACACTGTCAATGTGTGTGGTCCATGTCAAGTCCTCGGATATGTAGGCTCCGAGGTACTTAAAGCTGTTGACTCTCTCAACCGGTGCCCCGTCGATGCTGAGGGGGCTGTAGTCCTTGACCCCCGACCTCCTGAAGTCCACAATCATCTCCTTTGTTTTGCTGACGTTCAGGGAGAGGCTGTTTTCCTGGCACCATCCCGCCAGGACCTTGACCTCTTCCAGGTAGGCCCTCTCGTCGTTGGCAGAGATCAGGCCCACCACCACTGTGTCGTCAGCAAATTTGATGATTGTATTGCTACTCCGCTGAGCCACACAGTCGTGTGTACAGGGAGTACACACAGGAGTCCTTCTTCCAAGACATTGACCTCCTACAGAAACATGGAATTGTGAGTAGTAGTAGAGCTGAATTAAGTCAATGTCATATCTTGGCATACAAACATGGTGCAGGTCTCTTATTCACTAATCACTACTAATGTTATTGTAGTAAATTCCCACAGACTTTCTACAATAATTTGAGGTTATTGTAGCACAATACAATGAGATTGATTATCTGGAAGGAGGAGGAAAGATTCATACTTGATAGAATGGTTGGTCTCCTCATCTGGCTTAATGCAGATGAAGAATAAAACGTGTACGCCAGACAAACCAGAATTGTAGTTCAACTCAGCTGATTTATTTGATCAGAGCCAGGAGTCCAAGGTGAATAGAAGGTTGACTTCTACATACAACAGATGATCAGAGAATATTAACAGCTGTCTGTTGTACAGAAATATCACAATCAGGTTTGCATCTCAAACCTAAATACTGCACATCAAACAGTCACTTGGTTAACATAATTTGAACATACATGGTTTACTGTACACATTATACATGAGTAAATCTGGTTTACAGATCAGGGATCTGTACATTACTCTAATCTATAAACAACCATTGGTGTTTCCCATGATTTACTCACGTAAAATGCAATCAGCTCACAGTAGTCTCTGGGTGGACGAAGCGGTGGGGGAGCCCCCAGACCCCCTTTGGGTGGGTCCGGCCTGAGAGCTCCCGAATTACAATTTGTCTCTTCCTTATATCCTATCATGTCTAGCCAAAATGGCAGTTGATCAAATTACAGTTGATCCAATCATCCTTCTCCTGTGGGCGCCTTCTGTGTGGGGGGTTGGTGTTTTCTTCCTGTTTGGGGCTGGTTGCCCCCACCTCTGGGTTTCTCTGGGGGAGGCCGGCTGCCCCCCCCTTTGATCTCCTGTGTGGATCTTGACTCAATACCCAGAGGGGCCGCTTGTGGCCCCCGTCATGGTCTTAACTTTAACATTCCTTCTATATGGCTATAGATGTCTAATATCATCCAAGTACAGTCAGTGCTTTCTAAGACTGATACCAGACATCATATGAGACCTTTTGATACTAAACAGTTGATTAATAGATTACTTTGTTTGTGAGTTAGTGTCCATGCTTCAACAAGTCTAAACTGGTCTGCCCTGTGTTCAACCCAGCTGTCTCTGCTTCTACATTTACATACTGTCAATTCAAGTGTTGTTTGTTCTCTAAATTCGTCATTGCTTGAGTGGGGGTTGAAATAACTGTTGCTGTTGTTATCTGATGCAACTGTCTCACTGACAGTTGAGACTGTTTTAGCCACTGAGTCCACTCTGCTATTGAAAGGTACATCTGGCTTTATATTTATGGTTCTCCAATTTATTCACACATATTAATTATGAAATTCCAAGGCAATATTACCACATTCCCCACTTTGGCAATTCATATTGTCATCTACTGTATATTGACTTGATTTTCATACTAACCATACAATATACTAATAAAAATCATTTTTTCAAAATTTTCTCAATTTTTTCTTTTTTTTCACATTTTTCTTTTTCCAATCTAAACATTACACATTTAAAGTCTAATCAATCACAATTTTTTTAAGATTACAGTATTCGTTTACATGATCTGGGGAGGACACAGAGATTATTATTCATTCTTTCATACATTTTGCTTCTCCTCTCCTGTTAATTCCTTTTCCAAGTCAGCCCAATCACATTTTGCATAATCAACCCAGTTGGTCTTCTCACCTCTCCCCCCTTTTATGAACATCCCTATGGACATAAACCTTACCACCTCTGCGCACAGACGGACAGGGAGGGAGGAGCATCACGCAAGGAAAAAAATGTTTCACCATGTCGGCCATAACCTACACCTTACTTTTTACTCTACCTATGTGTATGTGTTTAGTTTAGTACTCTTGCGTTGTGTCATAATCCATACCAGTTGTTACCGTTCAGTCACCTCCCGATCAACATACCTAATCAATCACACAGAGGCCCTTGTTCAACGCTTTGGCTGCACAGTCTCCGACCGTTTTCGCCCCCCCCCCCTCCACCCCATGTCGGCCAGCCTCAGCTGAAGCCAACGTTTGTAGGCCTGGACCTTGTCATATTCTGCCCCATGACTGTATCTCCATGGATCTACAGACGAACGACTCCGTCAGTCTGGAGGTATGTCTCAACCTCCGGCCTTTGTATTCGGGGCTATATTGAAGGAGGGGTAGCGTCCCAAGCGACCTCTCTTCATAATCCAACAATCTCCCACAGGAACTGACTGAACGGTTCACACCATCGTGTCATAATCTAATGAAATGTATTCCTACACATTTTCCCCCTGATCCCTCCACTCGTGATGGTCCATCCTCCCTCTCCGACTGAACTGCAAGGGAACAAAAACACAGAACAAATTTCCCTTATACAATATGTCAAATATCTCTCAAGAGACGCCAAATGGTTAATCATTATGCAAAACGTAATGGGACCACTTAGCTCTTGTCGACACTCTGTTGACATTTCGACGCCACTTCCTCCAGCCTCCAGCTTTCACCACTCACTCAGACCATGACAGATGAGAAATAAGAAACAAAACATTCCAACAGACCTCACATGTAGACCACCTCAATGGTTATTAAAAAAGAAAAGAAAAGAAATCTAAAACCCTACATCCAAAGATTAAAAAATAGAAAATAACTCTAAAAATCTAATCCAATTCCTCATCCAATTGATTACATAAACACAGATATATCATACTTAAACCCATTTTGTTATTCTCAAGACCAGTTTCACCTTAAGTGAAAGCTAAGTTGCGTGTGTGCATGCATGTGTGACCAAATTGTGTGAATGTGTGTCTGTGTGTGTCTGTGTGTGTGTGTGTGTGTGTGTGTGTGTCTGTGTGTGTGTGTGTGTGTGTGTGTGTGAATGTGAATGGGTGTGTGTGTGTGTGCCTGTGTGTGAATGGGTAGACAAAGCCTCCTTGCCCCCATCCCCCGCTCAATCATTCACTAAAGGACATCTCAATCTCACACATACATACAAAAATTAAATTCAAATAAAAAATACCATCTGTACCAGCTCAACCAAAATTACGAGCTCCAGTAATCATTCATATTATAAACATATATCCCTCTCACACACTCGTTAATCAACCACAGACCGACAATGGGTTAGTTCCCCTGCGCTCATCTCTTCTACTCTCTCATCAGGCCACACTCATCCCTGGCTAATACAATTCACACTTAATTTCTACACTCCTACCTACTGCCAGAGAGAGTCTAGGAACTCTCCCTCAACGACAGAACCTCAAAGCAGTCCTAGTACCTTGAGAGTCTACCGCTATTCTCCCTAACCAAAAAGCTAGCCCTCCAAAAGTCATAATCCCATTGAACGACTACCTCCCTGATTGTCTCACTCACTCACCCAGCTGTGTTCTGTATTAGCACGCTTCCTGTCTCAACATTTCCCCCGTCATAAAAATAACTGCCAACTGTTCTCTCACTCTACAACTGTCTCCTGCATCTTCACCTCTCTCATCCTGTTGCATCTAATCTCTCTCATCCTGTCATAAAAGAACAGCTATTGTAAGCAGCTGTACATCCTGACCCCCCTCGGGCCCTCCTGTAAACACCAAAAAGGGTAACACTCACACATTCCATCCCCCAGGGGCAGCTGTCCCCTAGAGTCTAAACGTAGTACACCATCATACAGTCATCAAAATAGCATATAAACCAAACCCCTTGTCACTAAATTATCCCACTGTGACCCAAGGATTTTGCAATCAATTCCTAATATAAACCATCAGCTTATGTAAATCAATGGCATTAAAGACATAACATTCTAACAGTATTTCAACATAGCAATGAAACTCATTAAGGATTTAATAAAAACAATCGTTTCGATCACTGTAAACACAACCATATCAAAATGTGTCATCCTCAGCAAGCCTCCATCAATAAATTATCCTACAAGTCGGAGGCCTGTGTCAACATTTCAACAGTGTATTTAAAGATTTAATAATCTAAAACAAGCATCAACACATGTCTTAACCATATTAACAGTGTATTAAAAATGTAACAATCCAAAACAAGCATCAGTAAATTATCCTGCTTCACAACCGGGCTTGTATCAAATTTCACTATAAAACATTTAGCAACTAATATAAACATTATCCTATTTAAATCAATGGTGTCATTAAAGCTATATCAAGTATCAACATCTGACATTTCAACATCAATGCATTCTATACAAGCATCTTAATTCAAGCTAGCATAAAACACAACATTATTACCCTCAAGCTTACCATTGTACACGTTACACAAATTAAAAAACTGGAAATGCGCTATCAACTATAGAACATTTTACATGTAAGCATGTTTCATCTCAGCATAACATTTATAGTGGTTAGTCCTAAATTGATTTTACTGCAAGCAACATGTAACTTTAGTGTAGAGCATTTTCCCAAATTCAGCCTATAACTACTCTCAAACTACCGTTTATATCATGTATGCAATAAAAGTTATGATGTATTTTAACACGGGTGACTGAATTTGCAAATCTGGTATGTCATAAACGTATAGTTGTAGCAGTACTGACTATCTGATGAATTGAAAATGGGGGACCCTGATGTAAACAAGACAAAAGTCTTCCTTGGTCTGCATCCCCTTAACAATTGTGTGTATTGAGCTATACTTATTTTTAATCTATCCCTAGTCTTTCCCCCCTGGTTAAAAATATACCCCTGTGCATCAAAGACAATAATAAATCTACCCAGTATAGCCGGATTGCGAACCCCAGATTTATCATAGGCAATGTATCCATTATTTCATTCCTCCCCAATAGGCTCACTGTATTGTTTGCACCCTAAGCAAACCATCTCCCCTAACCTAACCACTATACATGTTACATCCCTTCCCCTGCTTACACAAAAATACAATGCACAATATACAAATACCGCCATATTACATAATGCAGAATATCCTCTTACCCGTTTCTATCCCCTGAGCGAACTACTTCGAATAGACCCAATCCACGTTGTACCGCGCATGCGCAGTTGCAACCGAAGCGACTGTTAACGTTGCTATGACAACCAAGGTCTGCCACGACATTCATAATAACATGCCCCGATATTCATAATCTGCCACGACATTTATCACGTTTCTTTACCCCTTCCCCAACATCTTCCTCAAAACTCGAAACGTAACATATGCCGCCCCCCAAACGCCACAAAACAACGGCATGCAAGCTAACTAGCTTTAGCCAGCTCTAATGCGACGTTCAAGGCCCTCACGGGAGCCGTGCCTTTCAAGATCCGTTCATCCACGCAATTCGCTCAGTACCATCCAAAGCATAAACAACTCACACAAGCTAAAATAGCCAACCACTCTAACAGAAAATAATTTTTTAACACATTTACACCAACCAACGCCGCACACATAGTTCAACACGAACCCTTTCTCCTACCTTCTCCGCCTCACTTCATAGCACCGCGAACGTTACATACTCTCCACAACACCATGACGTCACCAAGCAGCGAATCCTTAATATCATTTACCACGTTACCGCATTAATAATAACCCTCAAAACGGCCACAATTTTGCCACCCTGCGTCTCAACCGCCTCTTACTTGTAATCGCCGCCACAGTGTTTAATCAATTCTCTCATAACGCCATCGTAACGTCCCCAGTTTCACAGCGGACTTTTCCACAGAGCTAGCCAGCTAGCCCCAACCAACAGCAGGGACTCGCCTCAAACATAATATGTCCGCTGGTCATTAAAATATCATAACAAAACCATTAAGTACTTATCAGTCAGTTCGACCGAATTGTTTTTGTATCACAGCGAACGTAATTAATCAACAGGCCGGTTTCGCTCAAGCTTAAAAAGGATACTATGCCTAAGGACGGCAAATATATCTACATTTAATTTGTGCTATAATCCTACCATAGAACGTACAACGCACCCTGAACACGCCGGCACCCTACACTTCCATTAATTACTACGTTTTAATCCTGCAATCGCACAGACCCCTGCGCTGATCATGCCAGGGTCTAACAACCTTTCACCATACTTGACTTGCATGTTCTGAAATAGTAACAGAGCCCTTAGCCCGACGCATTTATGCCCATACTGACCCACTCACGGTCCCCGTCCCGCCTATTCTGTGGCTACAAGCAGGGACACAATGCACCTTGGACCCAGCTCCCCTTCCATTTCAGAACAGTCAAATCTCCTCGTCTTACCTGCGCCCTCTTCCTGAGAATAATTTTAGGGCAATTACATACTCAGAACGCGCCCCTGTCGTACACAACAGAATAACCGTGCTTCCTAGCAAGAAAAGCCTTTTACCTGCCGTCTGATACGACGCCGCCCCCGTTATAACATGACCAGATATCCTGTGCGGTACCAATACGCAATCACATTAATATAACATGAGGCCTTGTAATTACTCCAACTCCCCCGTACAGTTCATAAAGTATATTCCATACGAGTTACCTAACCCAACCCCCGTGGCCCGCTGGGCCGAGACCGGCCTCCTGTGTCTGAATGAACATACAAACACAAAAAGCCTACGTTTGCATGTTCACTGCACAACAAGCGCGATCGTCATACCTCCGGACACACAAGCTAAGACACCGCAACCCCCAACCCTGCATGCAGACGCCATATTCACCGTGGGCCCCAACAGTGGCGTACACAACCAACCTTCATCCTGTTCCTCTCTCCCTCCTCCATTCAGACAACAAGCCCACCGTTAATCACTTCAAACGCAGCAACACCCCAGCTTCTTTGCCCCGTGTCCCCAACATACCGCACGGTCCAGATATGATACATATAACAAGACCCTACCGCACCTTTTCAGGGGGAGACACAAAGGGTAGGGAAGCACGGCACCATTTCTGTAGTAAATTCCCACAGACTTTCTACAATAATTTGAGGTTATTGTAGCACAATACAATGAGATTGATTATCTGGAAGGAGGAGGAAAGATTCATACTTGATAGAATGGTTGGTCTCCTCATCTGGCTTAATGCAGATGAAGAATAAAACGTGTACGCCAGACAAACCAGAATTGTAGTTCAACTCAGCTGATTTATTTGATCAGAGCCAGGAGTCCAAGGTGAATAGAAGGTTGACTTCTACATACAACAGATGATCAGAGAATATTAACAGCTGTCTGTTGTACAGAAATATCACAATCAGGTTTGCATCTCAAACCTAAATACTGCACATCAAACAGTCACTTGGTTAACATAATTTGAACATACATGGTTTACTGTACACATTATACATGAGTAAATCTGGTTTACAGATCAGGGATCTGTACATTACTCTAATCTATAAACAACCATTGGTGTTTCCCATGATTTACTCACGTAAAATGCAATCAGCTCACAGTAGTCTCTGGGTGGACGAAGCGGTGGGGGAGCCCCCAGACCCCCTTTGGGTGGGTCCGGCCTGAGAGCTCCCGAATTACAATTTGTCTCTTCCTTATATCCTATCATGTCTAGCCAAAATGGCAGTTGATCAAATTACAGTTGATCCAATCATCCTTCTCCTGTGGGCGCCTTCTGTGTGGGGGGTTGGTGTTTTCTTCCTGTTTGGGGCTGGTTGCCCCCACCTCTGGGTTTCTCTGGGGGAGGCCGGCTGCCCCCCCCTTTGATCTCCTGTGTGGATCTTGACTCAATACCCAGAGGGGCCGCTTGTGGCCCCCGTCATGGTCTTAACTTTAACATTCCTTCTATATGGCTATAGATGTCTAATATCATCCAAGTACAGTCAGTGCTTTCTAAGACTGATACCAGACATCATATGAGACCTTTTGATACTAAACAGTTGATTAATAGATTACTTTGTTTGTGAGTTAGTGTCCATGCTTCAACAAGTCTAAACTGGTCTGCCCTGTGTTCAACCCAGCTGTCTCTGCTTCTACATTTACATACTGTCAATTCAAGTGTTGTTTGTTCTCTAAATTCGTCATTGCTTGAGTGGGGGTTGAAATAACTGTTGCTGTTGTTATCTGATGCAACTGTCTCACTGACAGTTGAGACTGTTTTAGCCACTGAGTCCACTCTGCTATTGAAAGGTACATCTGGCTTTATATTTATGGTTCTCCAATTTATTCACACATATTAATTATGAAATTCCAAGGCAATATTACCACATTATCACTATTATCATTATCATTATTACTTTGTTCTATGTACTATTATTATTACTACCCCCCCCCCCCCCCCCCCCAAGTCTTGTAACAAATTAATTTAATTATTTAACAACACATTCATGATTGGACTTGTTTCTTTTTCTTTTTCACCACTTTTTAGCTCTATTTTAGTCCTATTTTAGCTATTTTTATCCCTGTGTACTACTTGTCCGTCTTCTTTTTAACACATACTAATAAGTGTATGTTATGTATGTTATGTATTAACTGTTTTTTAAATAGCTGTTTTTAAATTGCTGCTATGCTGTTTATGCTGTAAACGACATCTGAATCTCCCCTCGGGGATAAATAAAGGTTTTCAATTAATCAATTAAGCTGCTATGACACTATGAATTTCCCCAAAGGGATTAATCAAGGAACACTTGACTTGACGCTTGAATTGTCCACTTCTCTCTCTCTCCGCCACATCCATAGAACATGGCAGACATCAAAAAGATGAAGCTGGTGGGCATCTGCACGGTGAAGGGCATCCAGATGACCACTCGCAGAGCTCTGTGTAACATCAAAGGCCTGTCGGAGGCCAAGGTGGAAAAGATCAAGGAGGCTGCTGGGAAAATGCTGGTGAGAGAGGAGAGCGTTGGGAACTTAAAGTCATCCTGTTGTGTTTTTTTATTAACTTTTATTATTGAGACAGTTGGAACGCAGAGAGGTGAGGAGACAGAATAGGAGAGAATGCTCTGGTGGAATTTAATCCCAGGCCGGCATGGGGTACATACTATATACTCTGTATGATAGCTTGTACAACAGTGTATATACAGCATATATATAAATACACATATTTGTCTGAATATACCTGCATATAATGCTTCTATATACTTACTTATACATCTGCATATAACCCATAGCTCTGTATGATAGCGTGTACAATAATGCTGTATATACCGTATATATTTATTCACACCCGTCTGTACTTACCTGCACATAATCGTTTTACATATCTGTAGATACTATATCTATATCTGTACATATCCCTTACCTACATTTAGTAGCTACACTGCTGTATATTGTATTACTATTGCACTTGTATATTACTGTACATTTGCACTCTGGTTGGATGCCGAACTTCTTTACATTGTACTGTCATTTGAATCTATGTACATGGGGCCATAGTGACTCAGGCGGTAATAGACCCATCTCAAACCCTGCCCCTTTTCTTGATCCTCCAATCACAGCTGTCGCTGTTTGTACGAGGAAGTCCGAGGTAAGCGACAGCTGTGATTGGAGGATCAAGAAAAGAGGGCAGGGTTTGAGATAGGTCCATTGGAAGGTTCCTGGTCAAATTGCGGCTCCTCCCAGCAGCGTGTCAAAGTGTCCTTGAGCAAGACACTTAACCCCTAACTGCTCCTGATGAGCAGGTCGCCTCCGCCGTCGGTGTGTGAGTGTGTGAGTGAGCGTGTGAACGTGAGGCACGAGTTGTAAAGCGCTTTGGATAAAAGATATATATATATCTAAATGCAGTCCATTATACCATTTACATGCGGAATGGAATATTAGTGAAATTGACCGGATCCCACTTTAAAAACCAACGGTCTAAACTAAACCACATCACCAGTTCTGAGCACTATACCGTATCTGGCTTTAGATGAGACTTTGAGGTGAAAATTGACATAGAGAACAAGGAAATGACAGTTTAATATCTTGGATAATGTCTTATGCACATTTGCTTGTCCCATTGTAGACCAGTGGTTTCCAAACAGCCTTTGAGTGCAGCACGAAGAGGAAACAAGTGTTCCACATCACCACCGGGAGCCAAGAGTTCGAGTTAAGATTTATCCCCCAACATGCACAAATCAGGTGTAGGGAATTCTTGGATCACCGTAATCTTTTTTTAAACAAGTCTTAACCTAACTTGATCAGTATCTACCACTATTGAACATATAAAATGTAATCATAACAAACTCAAAGTCTTCATAATCCCGAAATTCTTCCTCTCTCTACAGTAAACTTATGGGTGGTATGGAGAGTATGGCTATCACAGAGGCGTTTGGAGGTAAGTAGTCTTCCATGCTACGGTGTATACTACGTTCCTCTGACCCCGATATCCTCCTGTGGTTTCAAGCACAATATGTTATTCTACAGAGTTTCGGACAGGGAAGACCCAGCTCTCTCACACCCTTTGTGGTAAGTGATTTAGGAAAGCCCACCTCCACACACACACACACACACACACACACACACACACACACACACTAGGGTGACCAGGTGTCCCCCTTTTGGTTGTACTGTCCCACCATTTGACCAAATGTCCCGCGTCCCTCATATTGAGAGGATGTCCCTCTTTTCGAAGCCAAAAAAAACATGTGTCTAAAAGCCCCTCCCTACAGACAGTAAACGTAGCAACCCGCCTCTTGTCCACACACATTGCTCTGATTGGTTATAGTACTTTAGCGCGCTGCTTGCCTGCTTGTGACGTGACTGAGACTGAGTCGTGACGCTACCTCATATTGCAAATCTGATTGGTCAAAAAAAACACAACAACATTACAAGCAAACTAGTTCAAGATGGAAAGCAGTAAAAATAAACGGACCTGCAGTTACAACCAAGACTGGCAAACGACACATGACTGGGTGAGGCAGATGGCAGGCAATCCGCAGCAGGCTTTCTGTGTTTTGTGTCATAGTTCATTTTCAATTGCGCATGGAGGAGAATACGACTTGAAGCGCCACAGTGGACGTGAGTCTCACTTGAAAGTGGCTCACCAAAAAGAAACATACGTTTCTTTTTAAACCAAACAATGATAGCCAGACGGACAAGGTCCAGCTGAGATAACAAGTGTCTATCACACAGTACAACACTCCCATTCATACAGGTCAGCCGACTGTGGTAACCTTTAACCTTTGATTTAAATCTATTCGGTGAAGACCATGGCAGTTATTCTAATATAGAAACACAATTTATTTGTATTATTATTTTTGTATTATACTACACTGTTCTGTTTCATTAGGGGCTCTGCTTGGCATCACTACTGCACTATCTCGCGTACGTGCACGCGTACTGAATAAACCACAAATGTACCTCTAATACCAGTATTAGTCTGACCACACCCCTCATCAGCTTACCTTCATAAGCAGGTGTGTGGTCACCTGCTCTCCTCCTTCTCGCTTTCACCACAAGGAAGAAGTGCCTCGGTAGATCCCCACACTTGACACCATGATGGAAGAAAGGTTTAGGAGCAGCTTTGGGAAACAAGGATACGTTGACATCATATCTTTATTTTCTCTCTCACTATTTTCGAGAAAATACGGCGATATTGTCTTCGTACTGGAGTGTCTGGAAGATGATGATCATTCTAAAAACCCTCCACCGGTTTTCGTATTGGGAGCACGCCGCTGCATGCTTCTCAACTGCAGTTCCTTGCTGTGTTTGTTGGGGTGAAACCTGTCAGGCCACAGCTGAACTGTCGGACATGCCGCTGTTGTGAGAAGCGGTGCGTTCCAGGTTGGGTGAGTAGTGTTTGCTGGCGGGCTCCACTTGTCTGTTAGTGCTATGGGGGCTACTTGACAAAGTTTATGGAAACCGGCCCCAGGCTAGGGTCCTTTGTTTAGCCACCTAGGCGACAGAAGACCTTGGTCTGAAGACCATTATAGTTTTAACTAGTGGGCCGCGACCATTGACACTGGTGATCCCTGTGTGTTCTGGACGAGTGGATTCTCTCTGTCACCGTGTTAAGGCCCCATCTTTCATATCCAAATGAGAGTATTCCTTCACGAGGGGATATGTGCATGTAATGTGCGATAGCGGCAGATTCATGTTCAAAGTCAGCTACACAGGCCAGTTGGTACTGTGCTGATTCCGTCGGATGTGGTAAAGTCACCGTTGTGAAGCGGTGTTGACATCTTGTTTTCTCTTTTCTCTTAAAAAGTGAGGAGAGGTTCAGAACGGCGGCCTGTCTGGGTGAGTGTTATGTCATTGTTTACATGTTCATAGCTTACGGTTAGCCAATCAGCTGTTAACTGCTGCGTTAGCCTGCTGGATCGCTGCATGGCCTGCTTAGGGCCTACTATTAGCCAGTCAGCTGTTAGCTGCGGGGCTAGCATGTCGTGGTCGCTAGGTAACGTTAGCTTGCTGCTAGGGGCCATGGCTGGCGCGGGGTAGCTTAGCTTCTCGCGCGCCGCCGTGAGCTCGCTTCTGATCGCGTGCGTCGTTAGGCTATTCTGTTGAACGTGCTTTGATTTTAACATGTTTTACACTCTTGACCGCGACGTCATCCTTGACAGGGGATGTTTCGTCGACCCTGCCCTGAGCCTGGACGGCAAGGTTGCATCAACGACTGTAGTACGGGTTGGGGCGGTGACGCTACCCAGTTCGGACAACACAGGAGCGGCTGTGTTTCCTACGGTGTCTGTGACTGCACTTCGCTGATCTGCGTTCCGGGTAGGTACGGGGTTGACCAGACCTCATAACACGTCTTCTGGTTTTACTTTGCTAAGTGTATTGTGAATAACGGTGTTTTTTCCCAAAACGTGTGTTGTTGCAATGCATTTAGGATACGTTGCGGGTTATGTGTGAGCTGTTTTTTGTCACTGGCAGTTAGCTTCTCCGTGCAAATCGGATCTGGTTGTTGTGTGAGAAACATCATGGTGTTTATATGCTCACAACTAAGGTAACTAACCTATGAAGCTATGCTTGGTGACAAGTGAGTAAAAGAATGTTCTTTCTCAGACTGTAATGACAATGAACAGTGTGTTCACACATTAACAGGTTTTCCTGTTTTAACTGGCCGTATTGAGGGTAAAATAGGAGGATTGTGTTCCCCCCCCGGTTCCCTGGGGACTTTTTCATCCTCCTGTCAGACATGTTGTGCATTAATTGTGTCTTTTGTGTGGTAGGGATGCGATGTAACTCTTAGCTTGATTGCTGAGGTTGTGCTAAATCTGCTGGAGAAACTTATTTCCTAAAGGGAAATTGGTTTGGTTGCTGTCATGTGTGCTTAGCAAGGCCTGTGGTCGATACTAATCAAGAATGATGTATTCTCTCATTGTGAAAAAAACGGCGTTCCTCTGTTGAGTGTTTTTGCCATTTTTTGTAGGTGATGATGGGTTGTGTGTGTCATGTGACCTACAACTGGGTTGTACTGGCCACAGAAGCACATGTGTATGTTGGACCGGGGTTCTTAGAGCCCTCTCTATTCTGTGTTTTTCCTTAGTAAAAATCAGATAGCAGGTTAGCTCATGCGCTGTGTGGAGCTGTGAAACGCTTCATAGAGCTGACTATGACTGTGTCATATTCTCTTTTTGTCGTTACATCGTATCATGGGTGTGGGGTCGTAAAGGGGTGAACTGGTAACCTTTCCTCTCCCCATTGTTCTGTCGGTCAGGGGTACACCCCCTGTCCTTCAAGGTTCCCG
Source organism: Notolepis coatsorum (assembly GCF_963971535.1). Lineage (NCBI taxonomy): Eukaryota > Metazoa > Chordata > Actinopteri > Aulopiformes > Paralepididae > Notolepis > Notolepis coatsorum. Next base: position 29,600 of record NW_028169906.1, on the reverse strand, counting down.
TCACGTGGCGGTTCGGCACGTTACGGGGGGGGGGGGGGGGGGGGGGGGAGTTCCTGGTCCCACGGCCTGGTATATTGGGCGTGTGCACCGCAGGAATTCCCCCGCCATAGAGTACGTCACCGTGCGCGTCTCTGTTGGTAGGACTTCCGTGTGCTGTTCAGGTCCATGTGATGGATCTGTTTTCAGGGGGGGTGGTCAGGGCTCCTCCTCACCAAGCGCCTATTCAGGCCTTCTGTGAGTTCGGACTCCTTCTTCCATGTGAGGAAGCCTCCATCAGAGTACAGAGCCTTCCTCCTCAGATTGTCAAAGTGAGTGGACCCTCTAGAAGGGTCCTTTTTCTATTGTATGTATATTCGATTCAATTCGTTTATTGAGTGTGTATGGGTTCAGTGCCTCTTCCCCGGAGGCCCTAAAACCAGTTTTTTACATGGCTCAAGGTGCAATATATTCTTTTCAATCTGTACAGCTTGCGTGGGAAGTCTCTCTGGGGATCCCCGTCTCTTTCCTATGGGAGGGTGGTGGGATGTAAAAATGTGAACATTTTTTACCCCGGCTGTGTAGACTGGGATACATACTGTTGATGTTTCCTTCTTTCTATTCCAGAAGTGTTGGAGTTAGGGAGTGTCACACCCCTCTTGTCGTTCCCCTGGGCGCCTTGGGGATTCAATGACAGGTCTAAATAGCCTGTTCATTGATGGGGGTGTGTCCCGACGCACGTATAGTGCTAGCTCGCTGTAAACAGGCGATTGACTGGCACGCCTTGGTTGCTTGTGGTTGAAACAGCGTTTTTATAAAGCAACTGAGATGGGGGTTTTTCCTCTTCCGACGACCACATCCCATGACCTGGGTGGGTTGTCGACGGATTCTCGTTCATGTCTGGGGGATGATGACGGGATGGATCTGAACATATGTGGTGGGGTCTCACGCCCTTGGGGTGGGCCACCAGGCGCGGTTCGTCCGAACGTCTGGGTGGCGCCTTCTTTTCATGTTAAGATCAACACGCATATCTGCCCTTCTCCTGGAGTAGGCATGTCGGCGTGGTTAGGGCACGGGACTGGTTCTGGTCACGCTGGTCCAGATCAGTTGAACCCGTTGTCCGCCGGGGATGCAGATCTGCTGTTCTGGTACCCTGAGGGACTTGGGCTTTTTTCAGGGGGAAAAATGCCAGGTCGGTCTGGGTGTCACAGGGTTAAGCGCTATGGAGACCCTGGTTGGGTATGTTTTTACTCAGCACTGTCGTCATGGCTTACAGCCATGCCATTCTGTACGCGCTCGATCTCGTCGGATCTCGGCCGCTACACAGGTTGGTCCTGGTTAGTACTTGGTTGGGAGACCGCCTGGGAATACCAGGTACGGTGTGCTTAGGGGCTGGTTCTCCATTATTTTTCGCTCCTCTCTCACGCATGGCGAAGAGGGGCCTGTGGGGGTGGTTTTTTGACCTCCTCTGGTGACCCTGTGCTTCCCGTACCGCCAGGCCCGGTCCGAAGTGATGTTTGCGACCCGTAGGCCTGGGTTAACCCTTTTTTGAAAACTGAAACACTTGTACTGCGGTATAGCCGGTGTATACCCGCAGGTGTGTTTTGGAGTTTTTTCTTGAGGGGTTATAGGAACAACCACCGCATTGGGTAACACCGAGGTGGTTGGTTCCCTGGTGTGTTGGTGCAGTGTCAACTCCCGGGTTCACCGTTTGAGGGTGCCCCTGCACGTTCATGACGTCTGCCAATCGTGTCAGCCTTCTCTGCCTCGACCCCTCTGGGTGGGGGTTTTTAAATGGAGGCTTGGTCATGCAACAACGCCAGCATACGCCCCTTCCGCCGGGGCAGCTGTGTTCAGCTGTCCCCTCTGGCGCCTGTCTCGTCCGCAGTCTCCAGGCTAGGGTTAACAGCCTGTTGCCTGGTTTTTCCCCGGTGCGCTGCCTGCTTCCGTTGGTTAACCTTTTTTGTGGGCTTACGGCCATGCTGACTGTCTGTTCTGCAGGGTTAGTGTGCCAGGCAGTGTACTGTTGGGGGGACGGGGCCCGCTCGGCTTACGGCCATACCGACCTGAACACGCCCGATCTCGTCCGATCTCGGAAGCTAAGCAGGTTCTGGCCTGGTTAGTACTTGGTTGGGATACCGCCTGGGATTACCAGGTGCAGTAACTGGGGGGCCTTTGTCCGAATACGCTGGCGATGTGGGGGGCGGGGCACTACGTGCCCACCTGGTGGGGTCTTGATGCTGGCATCATGGACTTCTCCGGGCCCCCATTCCAGGGAGTCCAGTCCTTTTGGTGGGTCTGGGTCTTCCTTCGCGCTCCGCTGCTACGGCCTTGCCACGGGGTTGGGTTTGCCCTTGACCCCGTGATTCTGGGGGCAGTAACGAGGTTGTTCCTCCGTTCGTTCCCGGGTGGCATGCGGGTTGTGCGTGTGTGTAGTCGTGGGGTCAAGCCACGGTCTGCTCACCCTGTGCGTTAAGTTGCTTGAGTGCCTCTTCGCACGGTCGGGTCCGTCGCCTTCCCGTGAAGCCTCTAATAGGGGGGATACCCTCCATTAGGGGGGGTCGGGGGGGCTCGGCCCTCCCTGTTCTGATGGTTTTGGGGGGCTGTCAGCGGGGTGTATTTGTCAGCCAGCGGCTCCGCTTGGCCTCCCTTTGTGCAGTAGTGATGCCAAGCAGAGCCCCTAATGAAACAGAACGTTAGGTTATGACTATAACCAAGTTCTGTTAATTAGGGGTGACGCTTGGCATCAGACGGCCGCTGCAGCCCTTGACCTCACCTTGTGGTGAAAGCTTGGGAAGGAGGAGAGCAGGTGACCACACACCTGCTTATGAAGGTAAGCTGATGAGGGGTGTGGTCAGACTAATACTGGTATTAGAGGTACATTTGTGGTTTATTCAGTACGCGTGCACGTACGCGAGATAGTGCAGTAGTGATGCCAAGCGTCACCCCTAATTAACAGAACTTGGTTATAGTCATAACCTAACGTTTTCCCTAGTTCTGTGTTAACAGGGAATATCAAACACAAGACATTCCTGTCAAGTGATGACGTTTGAATATTTAAAACAGATGTTAGGTGGTATTTAATTTGTATTTATTTTGATTTAACCTTTAACCTTTGATTTAAATCTATTCAGTGAAGACCATGGCAGTTATTCTAATACAAAAATTTACATTATCTATCTGTCCCACTTTGTCCCACCAAAATCTTACTGTTGTCCCACTTTGTCCCACCAAAATCTTACTGTTGTCCCACTTTTGGACTTTTTGCATCTGGTCACCCTAACACACACACACACACACACACACACACACACACACACACACACACACACACACACACACACACACACACACACACACACACACACACACACACACACACACACACACACACACACACACACACACACACACACACACACACACACAGGCACGTGCACACATAGAGGCCAAGGGGTGCTTGAGCACCTGCCTTTTTGAGCCTCATCAAAAAAGTGCCCTTTTTTAATAATTTTTTTTTTTTTTTTTTTTTTTTTTACCGTTACGCATATAGACTGCCCTTCCAACTGAAGAATGTCAGGATAGAATCAAAATATTAGGTAAAGAGAGAGAGATGCCCCATATTCCATTGCAGTTTGCACGGCCTCCTCAGCGTGCCTCTCCGCGGACCTATATATTTCATGCATAGCGTGGGTGGTGATGATGATGATGATGATAGAAACCGCTGTGGCGCATACAGTTGAATGCTGGTATTACACTCATTGAGGGACACGAAGAAGGCAAGTCCGATGGGATTTGGGAATCTCAAATACATATCGGGATTGGAATAAAAAATGCATTTATATTAAACAATACAGAATATACAGCACTTCTTGGGGTCTGTAGGGTAAGCACTTATTCCCTCCCCCCTGAACATTTATGGAGATGTATGGGCCTTTTAAGTCAGTGATAAAAGTGTCTTTCAAGGATAAGTGAGCTCCTGCACTGATTATTATAGTTCAATATTCAATATTTGATCACCAAAACCCCCCAAAAAGCATAAAAAGGGGGCCCCCCGCCCGAAAAGAGCCCTTAAAAATCGTGCTCGCGCGCTCGGATAATATATACACACAAGTGTAGTGCCCTTTTCAGCCTTTGAGCACCTGCCCCTCTAAAGTCCTGTGCACGTCCCTGCACACACACACACACCCCGTGGAAAATGAATTGACCTAGCTCAAACCCTGACCTAGCTCAAACCTTTTCTTGATCCTCCAATCACGGACGTGGCTTCCCGTCTATGTCACGGAAACTATAAAAGAAGGAAGGGTCATCACGTCACTGTGTAGCACGTGAACGCACAAGTGTGGGAAACGTTCAGTTCGGTCGACATTGCGTTGAACGGGATCGCCATCTCCTCAATTATCAGGTTAAACGAATGTCAGAATCATAGTCAATTTGTGGCATAATGTTTCATATATTGCTTGATGTATATTTCCTCAGATAACTGGTCTATTTTGAACTGGCACCAAAGTCTGGCACCAAGCAGAGCGTAGAACGCTGGTATTCGATAGTTGGGGCGGAGCTGAGCGATCATGGAGTAGACGTGTTTCACATGAGCTCCCTTCTACCGTGCTGAATATACGTTTCTCCCCATTAGTCTTTATTTTATTTTTATTTGTTTTTTATGTGTTTGCTAGGTCGTCGTGTTTAGTATACATTCATCGACTTTTTTCGACTTTCTACGATGACAGGGGTGGAAACCAGAGCCATGAAACCATGCGCCACAACCAGCAAGCCATTACCGCCGGGCCTGGCCACATCGTCGCCCGTTGTCGGGGAGTTAAGCGAAGCTGTGCTCTTGGTCATGACCAAGCTACACGCAGACTCTGAGACACGCATCGCTGAAGCACAGAAGAAAGTGTTGGCGGATTTTTGTGTCAGCCTCCGTCGTGAGATATCAGAAGAAATACGGCTGGCGGTAGTACCGCTGACAGACAAGATGGAGACGATGCACGCTGTCTCCTCGGCTAATGCTAACGAACTAGCCATGCTAACGACTGAGGTATCATTACAGTGCGAGAGGATGGCGGGTCTCGAATCCGCCCTGCTGGCTAGGCAGGCTGAAGTCAACAAACTACAGTCGGCAATGGAGGAGATGCAGTCCCGGGATAGACGCCACAACGTCAGGATTGTTGGAGTACCGGAGACCAGCGGTGAAGGCCGTCTCTCTGAGACCGTGCCCGAACTGCTGCAGAAAATACTAGGGACGGACGTCCTCCCTTCGCCTCCTGTCTGTGAATCGGCCTACAGAGCGGGCAGGTTTTCTCCCGGCGTGAACAAAGAGCCGAGGCCCATCATAGTCAAGCTGAACAGACTCCAGCAGAGAGAACTCATCATGCGGTCGGCTCGTACCAGAAGGGGTAATCTGAGGCTTGGCGATCACAAAGTGGCCATTTTCGAAGACTTTACACCGGAGGTTCAAGCACAGAGAGGCGAATACAAGGTGGTCCTGACTAAGCTATGGAAACTAGGCCTGAGGCCCACGTTATTCGCTCCCGCGAAATTATCTGTGTTGGAGAAGGTCGGTGGTCAGCGTTTGTTTTGGTCGTTGGCTAAAGCGAAGGAATATCTCGCGGAGATACCCGAGTCTGTTGCTTGATATCTATGGCGGGTGAGTGACTTGGCGGTTTGGGCCTATATACATTGATTAGGCCGACTATTTACAAATACTTGCTGTCATGCCCAGACATGCTAACTGCCCAATGCCCATCCAACTAGCGGGGCTTCCCAATGACTTCTGTTACTTGCTAAAGCTGACCTCATGGTCGTACTTGTGTATCGCCTCTTTGGAAGCTAACGAGCTAGCTGAACAATGTACATAATAGGCTAACGTGCTATCCGGATTCATCACTAGCTTACGCGCTAGCCTCGGGCTAGCCAGCGGGCTTCGTCTATTGTCTGCGCTGAGACATTCGAGACCCGTTAATGGTTACGTATTTTGGTTGCTGTTGCTGTTCAAAGGGACATTGGTTTGCACAATTCAAGAGTGATCGAATCCCTAACTAACTTCTGGTATGCTTTTATTTTTACATCCAGGTTGTTTTGAGCTTTGGGATCCATAGTAGAAGCCAAGGTCGGTTGAATATGCATATACAATATATGATAACAGGTTGGGTCGGGTATGGCTAGCACTTCATGGCTATATGGTTATATGGCTTGCACTTTAGCCATGACCCTCTTTTCCTTTCTTTTTTCTTTCTTATTGTCGCTGTTTTTATGTCATCTGTATGCGCGATTTAAATGTGATCCGATTCTACCTTGGACTAACTGCTGATCTGCCTTAATTTTGTTTTGAATTTTCCGTGATCCATTTATGCTATAACGTTGCGACATTAATATGCAGACTCCAAGGTAGATGGTTACAGGGTTGATGCTGAGTAATTATATAATAATTATTGTCGCTGTTTTAATGGCATTTGAATGAGCAATTTAACAGTGATTCGATCCTACCTTGGACTAACTGCTCCGACCGATATCTTTATTGAAACAATGTATGATAACAGGTGGTGTCAGGTGTTGCCTATTACCATCCCCGGATTAATTAATGAATGTGTTTAATTCTATTCTTACATAGGTTATGTCATTTCAGCCGTTGTGCCTGATCAGAGGGACAGCTAAAGGGGTGCACTTTGACCATAACCCCTTTTTTTCCCTTCCTTTTTTTGTCATTGTTTAATTGACATTGTTCACACAATTTTGCACAATTAACCTGTGACCCGATCCTGCCTTAGACTATCGGCTGGGATGCTTTAATTTAATTTTGTTTTGAATTTTCCTATACCCTTTTGGGCTATAACAATGCGACGTTGAGGCGCAGATTCGGAAATAGATGGCTGCAGGTTGATGTGGAGTTATTATTTAATAATGGCTATTTTTACCATTATGGTTGTCTCATGTTGGGGCCAGGGCTCAGGTGGGTTTCGACCGATATCTTTATTGAATTTTATTTTTATTATTATTTGTGTTTATTGGACTAGTGGGGGTTTACTCAGGGGTTTATCTAGAGGGGGGATGGAGTGGGGAGCGTCTTATTGATCCATGTCTCTAGTGGGAAGTGATAGGAAGATGACCATCCTCAGTGGATGGGGCATAGGGTGGGGATTGGAGAGTGGGTATAGGGGGCCTTATAATAGGACGGGTGGGTTAGGGTTTAGAATAGAAGGAGGGGGGGTTGTAGCTGGGGTGGTATTTTTATGTGTTTTATGTACTGTTTTATATGTGTGTAATTGTTCCTCCTCTGAACTCCTGGGATTGACCGTCTGGGCCCGCCGGGATCAGCACCTCTGTACTCAGCCTGGCTGCACTGGTATGTTCTCTACGCATTTATACAAGCTCGACCATGGCTAAATTGAATATTTTAATTTGGAACGCAGGAGGGCTTAACGCCCCACACAAGCGTGCCAGTGTCCTTTGGCTATTGAAGAGGAGAAATATTGACCTTGCTCTCCTTAGTGAGACGCATTTATTGGTAGGTGACGTGTCAAGACTGGCAAATCGGCAATATCACGTTATCTCCTCATCCTCAGCCGATGATAAGACGAAAGGAGTAGTCATAGTTACAAGACGTAACCTTGATATCAAAATCTTGGATGTATGGTCGGACACGGAGGGAAGGATTACTATAGCAAAAGTTGAATTCTTGCATAGGAAGATGGCTATAATAGCATTGTATGCTCCTAACACATTTGATTCAGCGTTCTATAATACAATCACGAAGAATATGTTGGAACTTAATGGATACGCTCTCATTGTGGGTGGCGATTTTAATGCGTGCTGGGATGCGGAGATGGATAGGTCCGGGCCCTCTGAAACGAGCGACCAAAAACGGGCCTCTAAGGCCCTTAGGATGTGGGCCAAAGACACGGGGCTCACAGACCTTTGGCGCTTATGCAACCCCACCCTCAAAGATTACTCTCACCTGTCAGCCAGACACAAAAGCTTCTCTCGAATTGACTATGCATTCGCGTCCCCTAATATGTTTGATAGTTTCGATGTCTCATTGGTTCCCTTGGCTCTCTCAGACCACAAGGGAATTTTCCTTACGGCAACCTTTGGCAGGCTCTCCGCAAGAGCTCCCAGATGGCGGTTTAATTCGACCTTGCTAAAGAACGATGACTTCTGTTCTGAGTTCAGGAGTAAACTAGCTGAATTTTTGCAGATCAACGTTGGCACAGTAGAAGACCCTAGGGTCCTGTGGAACGCATTGAAAGGATTTATCAGGGGTCATGTCACACTATTTGCCTCCAATTTGCGAAAATCCCGGTCAAAAAAGCTAGAAGGACTGGAATCATTATATGCGGACCTATACGCATCCTTGCAAACTAACTATAATGAACGACTAAACACACAACGTAAGATAGTCAAAAAAGAAATAAACTCCATACTTAAACAACAGTCTGAGTTCTTGATACATAGGACAAGACAAAATTACTATTTTCACGGCTCCAGACCTAGCCATCTATTGGCAATGAAAATACGCTCAAATGATCATTTCTCGGATATCCCCTCGATTAGGACGAGCCAGGGTGCAGTCACTACTGATTCTAAAAAGATCAATGACACTTTTAAAGAGTTTTACTCACAGTTATATAGCTCAGAGGGTAATCTTGATGACTCTAAATTTGAATCGTTCATTGGCGGGCTTGAGATACCCCACAGGAAGAGGCCAAGGAACTGGGGAGACCGATTACTCTCGTAGAATTGAGGGAGACGATTGTTGAAATGCAGAGGGGTAAGGCACCAGGCTGGGATGGTATTCCACCCGAAGTGTATTTAGCTTTCTGGGACCAACTGGGTCCATTGATGCTCGATATGATCAATTACGCTATCGAACAAGGGGAGTTCTCAAGAGATGTCAATATGGCGTTGATTTCTTTACTTCTCAAGAAGGACAAAGATCCCAATGATTGTGGTAGCTATAGACCCTTGAGTCTTCTCGGGGCCGATTTAAAGGTGTTTGCCAAGGTGCTGGCCCGTCGCCTGCAGAGATTTATGTCTGTATTGGTACACTGCGATCAAACTGGTTTTATCCCGGGGCGTCTGGCTGCAGATAATCTTAGGAGGCTGTTGCATGTAATCGATAACAGTAAAGACAATACAACTCCATCCACAGTTCTGTCTTTGGATGCCATGAAGGCGTTTGACAGACTTGAGTGGTCATACCTGTGGAAGGTACTTGAGGTCATGGGTCTTGGAAAGAGTTTTATTCATATGATTAAAGTCCTGTATGCCTCGCCGTCTGCGATGATACTGACAGGCAAAAACTGTTCCACACTCTTTCCAGTCTCCAGATCTTCTAGACAGGGTTGCCCTCTGAGCCCGGGACTGTTCGCGCTTTCCCTCGAACCTTTGGCCCAATTTATTAGGCAATCGGAGGACATCGTCCCCATAATGGTCAACAATACTCCACACAAAATTGCTCTCTATGCGGATGACCTGCTGATTTTCATGGACGACCCCTCCCGGTCGGCCACAAAATTATTGAGGATAATCGACGACTTTGGTAAATTGTCAGGTTTTAAGATTAACTGGAACAAATCAGCCTGCCTACCTCTTAATGAACTGGCCAAGGCGGTACGACTACCAGCTGATATCCCCATAGTAGAACATTTTAAATACTTGGGCATAGAGATATTCCCCACGCTGAACCAAACTACTAAGTACAACTTCACGGGTACTTATGATAAAATACGCCAGGATCTAGACAGGTGGTCGTCCCTTCCTAACTCCTTACAAGCCCGGGCTTCCATAATCAAAATGAACATCCTGCCTAGGATAAATTTTATTAGCTCAATGCTCCCCCTGCCCCCTCCAATAGACCACTGGCGCAAGGTACAATCGATGGTATCTAAGTTTATCTGGAATAACAAACGCCCAAGAATCAAAAGGGCTACTACTCAACGTAGAAAACAAGATGGGGGCCTCGCAATCCCTGATTTTAAACTTTATTTCTGGTCCTTTTCACTGAGACCTCTGATGTGCTGGCTAGACCCTGTAGAGGCTGTATCGTGGCGCTCCTTAGAAGCGGCGGCGGTATCTCCGCTAAGATTGCAGGATGTAGTGTATTCCACTGTCTCTATTTCGAAATGCCGGCTGAGGTATGGACCGATCATAACTCACGTGATCCAAACGTGGCGTAATGTACAGAGGTCGTGTGGGGTTAAATGCCCTTGGCACCTGGACTCTCCAATTTTTAATAACCAGCAATTACTTGTTGGACACAAGCCGGTTAATATTCCTCAATGGCAAAGGAGGGGAGTGCATACTCTGGAGGATATTTATGATAAGAACGGCCTCCGTGCGTTTCAGGACTTAAGAGAATTTTATGATCTTCCCGGCGAGTCCTTCTTTCTTTACCTTCAACTAAGGTCAGCACTGAGGGCGCATGGCGTACCGTGGGCTCAAGCCTTGCACCCACACCCCTTCCTCAGGCTCATAGTGGACAGGACGACATCCAGAGGGTTTGTCTCCGACTTTTATACGCTCTTAATTCAATCCACGTATAAGAATTTATCATTGGATACAATCTGGCGTGTGGATATCCCGGAGTTGGACCCCGAGTTTGACTGGGATGATGTTTGGGCAAATGTGGCATTATCTTCCCGCAACCCCAATCACCAGCAAATTAATTTTAATTATATTCATAGGACCCATCTTACACCTAGGAAGCTATATGCTATGGGACTGATAACCGACTCTCGGTGCACTTTGTGCTCTCAGAAGGCCACGGGCACTTATATGCATATGTATTGGGATTGCCCACCAGTGGCCCGCTTCTGGAGGTCAATAACGGACAAACTTTCAGATCTGTGTGGCTTAACTATCCCATTCACAGCTGTTACGCTACTCCTGAACGATATAACGACACTACCCGCTTCCGTACAACTGAAAAGGGTTGTCCTAGCGGGCGTCACGGCAGCGAAGAAGCTGATAGCAATGAGATGGAAGGAGCCTGAGAAGCTTACAATGATTAACTGGTCCCTAACTCTATTGGATGTGATTTATCTTGAGATATCCACAGCCCGGGTGATTGGGGTAGGGCAGGCTGGAATTGACCTGTGGTTCGCAGCAGCTGAGAAGGTAAAGACCGCAGTGTGCGGCTGAGCGGGGTTGAGGTGCGTGTTCGGGTGAGTCCGGCGGTCTCTTGGGAGGGGGAGGAGGAAATGTTTTGTCTGTCTTGTCTTTTGTCTTGTCATCTTGAGTTTAGCTGGGGATATTATGGGGGGGCAGCTATTTAACTATTTCTTCACTGTTTGGCCACTTTTACACGGTCTCTGTGAGTCTATGGAACACCTCTACAGGTTTTTGTTTTTTCATGAAGGTTCATTGCTCTGTTTTCGGGTCGTGTTCTCAAAAAATGGTCCTTGTGGTGGATTGGAGATGTACGTTTTATTAATATAGGGTCACACGGCCGGGAATCGGGGCTGAACACTGGGAAAGACCATTTATTAGATAGTACCCCTTGGAATTAAAATGTAGAAGGTTGAACTCTGTTTTCTTTTCTCTTGTCTGTATAATTGTTAGTCTGTATTATTATTATTGTTTTTGTTATTTTCTTGTGAAGTTCTATGTATTGTGATTGTAACTGAGGGGTACAATTCCCTGACTGTATTGATAAGTATGGTATCATTAAACCACTACCGCTTTATGTACTTTAATTACTGGCCATACAGTACATGATATCTAAATATAATGAACACTTCCCACAATGAACCGGTTCTACACAAAGTTGTCTTTAAGTATTTATTGCAGCAAAAGGTACATAATACTTCTCTATTATACTTTGAATGCACTTGTAAGGCAAAGGAATGTGCATAGGCAAATCAACAATGAATGTCCATTCTCTGGTTACGCAGGAGGTAATTATACAACCTGAATCTTAGGGAATTATATCTATGGTACACTAGTAATATATAGCGGGAGATACTGGAAGGGTCCCCCTGGTTGTAAGCCAGCAGGGGTAGAGGATCTGTCGGTAGTAGAGAGTCTGGTCAACGATGACTAAGGAGACTCCAAGTACAGGAGACGGTGCAATAGCCTCTTGATCCACAGACGAATACAGCTGTTCTCCGTAGACTGTAGCTCCACAGTGAAGAAAGCTAGCCGGCCTCAGGCTCTCTGAGGCGCCGACTCGACTTGGCTCCTCGCGGGGTAAATCCAACACGTGTAAGCGTCGGCGATTCTCCGCTCCATAAATCACAGGACCAAAGCAAATATATTCCAGCCGCAAAGGGCTATGTAGTCGTCGGGTAGATTAATCCAGTGTACATGTCCACACGGTTCTCGTCTAGGTCTCCTCGGGTGAAAGCGCCATGAAAGCAGCCCAGCCTGGATAAGAACTCTAGCTAATACGAGGAAGCGTTGGGGATGCTGGTCACTGTAGAACTTTAGCCGCACGATACACTATACACAAATAGACTATTACTGACTTAATAGAAATATGTCGCACTTGACGGTATAGCGCCAAACTCTGACAATTCAGTTATTAATTTGCACGCGGTCTCAATGCTCTATTCTGGGGCCAAACAGGCCATACTTCACCGCACGTTGTATCGTGGGTGAGGCTTCAACTTATTGGGTAACTCTTGACTTCTGACTAAGTAAGACTAAGTGCTTCTGTATTCACCTGCGCCGTATTTATACGCACGGTGAACAAACTAGTGCCAGCCTCATTTCTGTCTCGTAGCCCTGGGCAAGGCCGGGCATGTTCAGACATGTCTTGACGGTGACTTTGAACCTGACTCCGGAGGCACGGCTCTGGCGCCGGTGGACCGCTGTCCAATAGGAGAATGAAATATCATGGTCTGGGCTAAAGGGACATTCCGTGTATATGTACAAGGAATATACAAGGGATATCAAACGATATACAAATACTATGCAATATATATCAATAAATAAATATATATATTCGGTTTAATCTGATCCTTTGTAACAGCCGCCTCCTAATTAGTCCCACCTAATTAGCTAAGCAGAGACAGATTAACCGCACTGTCCACTACTCAATGTCTGTTGTGAGGGGTCGGTCAGTTCACAAAGTCATGGGGTCATGGTCGTCATCGATAGTATCGGGGAGCCTTGGCAGTTCTATTAGCCTCGCCACGGGTCGGGTGTAGATCCGCCCTTGGACGAGCACTTCGGCTGCTCGGACCTTTCCGTCGGCACCGGTGATCACTTTGCTTACACGGCCAGCCGGCCACATAGCTCGGGGTAGTGACTGGTCGATAATCATGACGACTGTTCCTTCTGTCAAATTGTCTCTCTCTTTCACCCATTTCTGGCGGGTCTGTAGAGACGGTAGATAGTGGAGTAGGAAGCTGTTCCAAAACTTGTCAGCCAATACTTGACTGTACCTCCACATTCTTCGGCCGTTCGCTTCTTCAGGCCTGTACATTGTCTGTGGTAGCGCGGGGTCCAGCCGCCCCATCAAGAGTGTGTTGGGGGTGACTGGGTCGACATCTGCTACATCACTTGAGACGTAACCGAGGGGCTTTGAGTTCAATACTCCCTCGATCTCCGTGAGGACTGTCATTAGGACTTCTTCCGCCACAGTCTCGGCCCCAAGCACGGCGTACAGGGCTGTCTTTATTGAACGTACTTCTCGTTCCCAAGTTCCACCGAAGTGAGGTGCGTTCGGGGGATTAAACTGGAAGTCAATCTGGGATGGAGCGAGGTGGGTCTTAAGTTCTGGGCCCATAGCTTGGAAGCTCTCTCTCAGCTCTCTTTCTCCGCCTTTGAAGTTTGTCCCGTGATCAGACAATAATATAGACGGTTTGCCTTTCCGCGATGTGAATCTTCGGAAGGCCATAAGGAATGAGTCTGTGCTCATAGTTGGAAGGAGTTCTATATGCATCGCTCGGGTGGTCATGCATTTGAATACAATACCCCACCGCTTCTCGGTTCCTCTTCCTTTCTTTATATACAGCGGGCCGAAACAGTCCATACCGGTGGAGTGAAAAGGCTTGTCGCCGAGTCGGAGGCGACAGGGAGGTAGGTCAGCCATCCGGGGTATACTGGGCTGCGCTCGCCACTTACGACAGTCTAGACAGGTTCGCTGGAAGCGCCGCACTGCTTCTCTCCCTTGCAGTATCCAATAACGACGTCTGATCTCCGCGAAGACTCTCTCTGCCCCGGCGTGATGCACATCCTCGTCGTATTTCTTTATGATCAGCTCTGTGACCTTGTGTCGGCTGTTTAAGACTATCGGGTACTTGACGTCATCCGTTAAGTCTGGAGCTCTCCGCAGACGACCACCCACTCTGATGAGACCATGGGCGTCGCTCTCGGGGGCTAGGTGGAGCAGTCTGCTGTCTGATGGGACGGGCTTTGCTCCCTGTAGACAGTCTAGCTCATCGGGGAACAAGTCTCTCTGGGCTCGTTGTAGTAGAAGAAGTTCTGCTTCTTCGTAGTCAGCTGCTGTAATGTCAGTAGTGAGCTGAACCTCTGGGTGGTGCCACAGGAATGTCTTTAGCTGCGCACTCTCTAGGGTGAGGCAATCGTCTATGTCGGGGTCTGTGGAGACGAGTGTGTTCAATCCACAGAACATAGATTTCTTGTTTTCGGCCTCCTCTTTACTCGCTTCCCGTGGGGTGGGTGTAGGCCACTCTTCTTCCGGGAGCTTGAGGAACTCTGGCCCGTCACTGTATAGGTTGTGACGGGTGAGGTCATCCAGGGACATTCCCCGGGTGATGACGTCAGCTGGGTTGTGTTTTGTGTCCACATACCTCCAGCTTGCTACTTCTGTTAAATCTTGAATCTCTGTGACTCTGACTCCCACGAAGACCTTGTATCTGCACGAATCAGACCGGATCCATGTGAGTACTGTCGTGGAGTCTGACCACAAGATTGTTCTTTGCACCGGAATGGTGAGTTCACGTTGGATTAACGTGGCGAGTTGCGCTCCTGCTAGGGCTGCGCAGAGCTCTAGACGCGGGATAGATTGTTGCTTTCGTGGGGCTATTCTTGAGCGAGCCAGGATGAAAGCAGTATGTATTTCTCCTCCCTCCTCTCGGGCACGCAAGTAGGCCACCGAACCGTAGGCTACTTCGGAGGCGTTGCTGAAGACGTGCAGGTCCATCTGGCACGTCTCCGGCCTCACTGTGGGTGGGAAGTAGCTGCGGCGTATGTTGACACCTGGGAGTGAGCTGAGTTCCGTCTCCCACTCTCTCCATGTGGATGCAAGGTGTTCGGGTATGGGGTCGTCCCAGCCCTGGTCCTTGTCCCATAACGCTCTTACAATCATCTTTGCCCTGGTGGTGTAAGGTAGAATACATCCCAACGGGTCATATTGTCTGGCGAGTGTTCTGTATACACTCCGTCTGGTGGTCGGTAGTGCAGTCGACCTTCCCTGCTCCTTGGTCAGGGGTGTGTGTTCATAATGGAGCGAGTCTGTTTTGAAGCGCCAGACTAGTCCTAATGTCATTTCTTGGACTTCTCCTGGGATGGTCGCCATCCAGGTCTCGCTGCTTGCTGCCTTGTCCTCGGGGGAGAGGCTGCGCAATACTTGCGGGTCGCTGCTGGCCCAATGCCTGAGATCAAAGCCGCCTTTGATCAGGGAGGCGCGGAGCTTGAGTAGAAGGGCCTCGGCTTCTTCTGCCGTCGAGACGCTTTGCAGACAGTTGTCCACGTAGAAACTATTTCCTACACTTTGTCGGACCTCTTCATCAGCTGCTGGGTCCTCTGCGACGTGCTTTTGCAGTGCAAACGTAGCACAGCATGGGCTGCATGTGGTTCCGAAAGGGAGGACTTCCCATTGATAGATGGCTGGTTGCTCATCTCCGATCCTCTCTCTCCATAGGAACCGCAGCAGGGGCTTGTCCTCTGGGGGGAGGCTGCGCAATACTGGGGGGTCGCTGCTGGCCCGCTGCCGGAGATCAAAGCCGTCTTTGATCAGGGAGGCGCGGAGCAGTGCACGACGTCGCCAGTCAATTTTCTTTATGTGTCCCGCTGTGATTCGCTTGTTAATCTCAGCGCGGTACATAGTCTCTTGAGCGGGGTCTCTGGCTAGGCGCCGCTCTGTGTTCAATAGATACCGCTCCGTCGCTTCTTTTGGGGCGTGGAAGGTAGGCATACCCTCTCGCCTCAGGAGTGGAGTTGCGTATCTCATCACTCCGTTGACTTTGACTCTCTTTGTCCCTTGCTCGAGGAGGGCTATAGCGTAAATGTCCTCCTTGGAACGAATGTCTTTCTTTTTGTTCTTAAAGGGCATTGTCTCTAGTGTCCATAGCCTCTCGACATGCTGTAGGAGGGTGGTGTCTTCTTCTGTCACTCTGGAGTGGAGGCAGCTAGTGGCTGCTGTTCGGTTAAGAGACTTAGCGAGGGGGCCTTGTAATGTCCATCCTAGGCGGGTCTCGACTGCTGCAGGACAGCCTCTGGGCCCTGTGTGGACCCGGTCAATCGGGACTATGAGGTCTGCATGGTCGGAGCCTATCAGCAGGGTCGGGGTGGCACCGTCTATGAGCGGTATAGGTAGTTGACGCAGGTGCACATATTTATCCATCAGCTTGGCGATGGGGTAGGTGTACTGCGACAGGCCTATTTCTTGGCTGGTGAAAGCATTAGTAATCCTATACCGTCTCTCTGGCTGCCCGCTTGCTGCGATAGTGAAGGAGACATTCTCGCCCTTTATCGTCTTTAGATCTCTTCTTATTGTCCGAATCGTCATCTGGTTTTCGCTCCCCCGCAGCCCCAGCTGGGCCGCAGCGGACGCGAGGAGAAGGGTCTTCTCTGACCCGTCGTCAAGGACGGCGTAAGTGTCCATGACCTTGTCTTGGTAACTCAGTGTTACGCGGACCACCTTTAAGAGCACCCGGGCGCCCCCGCTGCTGGCGGGGTCAATGTACATAACACTTGCCTTTGTGCTGCTTGAGGGTGCAGGCTTTCTTCTGTTACTGTCGTGTAGGACATCTAGGTGGGCTCCGTCACACCGACTACACCTCTTCTTTAAGCGGCAATCGGCTGCCATGTGACTGCGCGCACATCGGTAACAGCGTCGGTTGGACTTTATCCATTGACTCACCTCGTCGGCGGTCATCTTCTTGAACGTGTCACAGTGTTCCTTTTCGCAGTACGGGCACACCATCTTCCACTTCTCTTTCATCGAGGGGGTACTGTGGTTCTTGCTGCTCGGTACTGATTCTGATTGGTGCATGACGGTCACCAATCTTCGGCCATCGTTTGCTCTCCTAGGTCCCTCTCTGGAGCTTGGGGTGCTCCGCATGAACGTATCCAACCGTAGGCTGTTGACTTCTCTCGCCAGGAAGTCGGCTAGGTCTAGGAGGGATGGCTCGGGACCGTTAGGATCACGGTGGTCTCTTTGCCGCCTGAAGCGCTCTTGTCGGGCGGGCGGAAGCTTCTCTAAAATCCTCTCGACATTAGAGTTTGCGTACAGTTCGTGCATACCCTTTTCTCTTTGCGCCCCCAGCATCCCTACCAGGGATTGTACCTTGATAGACAGGTCATCTAGTGAGCGATTGTCTGTGGCTGGGGGTAGGCGGTCAATATGCCTTATCTCTTGTATTACGTAGTCCCATATGCGTCCATATCTTTGGTCGAGTGCTGCTAGAGCCGCTGTGTATGGGGTAGTAGAGGTGGCATAGGCCAGCGCTATATTGTGCGCTCGGGGCACCTTGAGGTGCTTCAGTAGGATAGCATACTTGTACGGTTCATCAGCTACATCGGACATCATTGTCTCTAAGCACATTCGTAGCTCCGTGTACTGTGCTCTGTTCTCGTGGGTGAAGTCCGGAAACGTCGGTGTGCCAATGTATGATGCCATGGATGGCTGGCACATCGGTGAGCGTTGGAAGAGAGGCCTCCTAGGCGAGTCTCCTCTTACGCCTCTTGGTGGGCTGGTACCTGCTGGGTACCATGGCCCGCGTATCCAGGTGCTATTCCTCGGGGCTGGTCGTGCGTCAAGCTCACCCGTGAATTGAGTCGGGGGTCTGTAGCGCAGAGCCGCGGGGGTAGAGCCTGGGCTGTACTGGACCTCCTGGTCCTGTGGAGTACTGTGCTGCTGTCGGGCTTGACTCTCCTCCTCTCCCTCTTCTTCTTCCTCTGGCAGGTCCTCTAGATCCTGTAGTCGTCTATTTAGCCTCTCCGCGGTGTAGACCGTTTCTTCCTTGTAGCTGGGTCTCGCGTGGACCGGTCGGGGAAGGAGTTCGGAGGGGGGTATAGGCTCTCTCTGGTGGTCGGGCTCAGGGTCGCTTGATCGGGTAGGGGAGGGTGCCCTTGACCCTTGTCTTGACGAGGCCCTGGAACCCCGTGCGGAGGGAGGGGGTGTTGCCCTGGTGATCAGCTGCTCCATTATCTGCGCTTGTAATCGGTCGCGCTCGGCTTCGCGCTTGGTGAGAGCGAGGTCGCGCTCTGCTTCTCTTTGGGCACCGGCAGCGGCGCGCTGGGCTTCGGCGGCGGCGCGCTGGGCTTCGGCCCGGTCCCTTACCATATTCTCTTCCGTCTGAAGGCGTCTAATCTCTAGACGTATACGATCTTCGTCGCTCCGTTGCTGCGCTTGAAGGCGTTCTCTTTCCATGGAAGAATGTTCGCGCTCACTAAGCGCCTGTGCTTGGAGTCGATCGCGCTCTGTTGAGGCTGCTAGGCTGGCGAGGAATGCCTGTGCCAGCATCTTGTCCGCCTCGCTGGGGGAAGATGCTGGTTGAGGTGATCCGCTCCTGGCAGTACTCGTTGGAGATCTGTTCTCCTGTGGCGAGTCCTGGAGATCCATCTCCGGGGTGCTCTCCTCTTCTTGTAGCGGGTAGAGTTCCATCCCTGGAGAGCTGTCTTTATCCTGGAGCTCTCCGGGGACTACTTCTTCGGTCTTGGCGGGGGGTAAAGTCGTGTCGGGTCCCTCCTGGTCCCTACGTGAGCTTGGTCAGTTACGTTAGAACCCACTAGGGCCTCTATTGGCGGGGTAGCCTGGTCGATAGGGTCGGACATAATTTTACTATCTACTTTTTCCGCGTTTACCGTCTGTAGAAGGCTAGGTAGTATATTGGCAACGTAATCCTCTATGTACTGAGGTGTCTGCCGTCTACGCTGCGGGCGATCTACTTTAGGAGAACCGTTTTGTGGAGTGTTCATCATAGGCCATGTCAATATTAATACCACTATATTAATATTACACTAGTTACCCTCCGGCTCGAAGGACCAATTGTAACTGAGGGGTACAATTCCCTGACTGTATTGATAAGTATGGTATCATTAAACCACTACCGCTTTATGTACTTTAATTACTGGCCATACAGTACATGATATCTAAATATAATGAACACTTCCCACAATGAACCGGTTCTACACAAAGTTGTCTTTAAGTATTTATTGCAGCAAAAGGTACATAATACTTCTCTATTATACTTTGAATGCACTTGTAAGGCAAAGGAATGTGCGTAGGCAAATCAACAATGAATGTCCATTCTCTGGTTACGCAGGAGGTAATTATACAACCTGAATCTTAGGGAATTATATCTATGGTACACTAGTAATATATAGCGGGAGATACTGGAAGGGTCCCCCTGGTTGTAAGCCAGCAGGGGTAGAGGATCTGTCGGTAGTAGAGAGTCTGGTCAACGATGACTAAGGAGACTCCAAGTACAGGAGACGGTGCAATAGCCTCTTGATCCACAGACGAATACAGCTGTTCTCCGTAGACTGTAGCTCCACAGTGAAGAAAGCTAGCCGGCCTCAGGCTCTCTGAGGCGCCGACTCGACTTGGCTCCTCGCGGGGTAAATCCAACACGTGTAAGCGTCGGCGATTCTCCGCTCCATAAATCACAGGACCAAAGCAAATATATTCCAGCCGCAAAGGGCTATGTAGTCGTCGGGTAGATTAATCCAGTGTACATGTCCACACGGTTCTCGTCTAGGTCTCCTCGGGTGAAAGCGCCATGAAAGCAGCCCAGCCTGGATAAGAACTCTAGCTAATACGAGGAAGCGTTGGGGATGCTGGTCACTGTAGAACTTTAGCCGCACGATACACTATACACAAATAGACTATTACTGACTTAATAGAAATATGTCGCACTCGACGGTATAGCGCCAAACTCTGACAATTCAGTTATTAATTCGCACGCGGTCTCAATGCTCTATTCTAGGGCCAAACAGGCCATACTTCACCGCACGTTGTATTGTGGGTGAGGCTTCAACTTATTGGGTAACTCTTGACTTCTGACTAAGTAAGACTAAGTGCTTCTGTATTCACCTGCGCCGTATTTATACGCACGGTGAACAAACTAGTGCCAGCCTCATTTCTGTCTCGTAGCCCTGGGCAAGGCCGGGCATGTTCAGACATGTCTTGAGGGTGACTTTGAACCTGACTCCGGAGGCACGGCTCTGGCGCCGGTGGACCGCTGTCCAATAGGAGAATGAAATATCATGGTCTGGGCTAAAGGGACATTCCGTGTATATGTACAAGGAATATACAAGGGATATCAAACGATATACAAATACTATGCAATATATATCAATAAATAAATATATATATTCGGTTTAATCTGATCCTTTGTAACAGTGATTGTGGTTAATGTGTTGTCTTGTTTCATGTGAATAATAATAAAAAATTGTATCAAAAAAAAAGAACGCTGGTATTCTGACGTGATGACCCTTCCTTTTATAGTTTCTTTGTCCGTGTTCACACCGAGTCTCCATGTGTCTGTCGTCCAGTCACAGCTCAGCTCCCAGGCGAGGACGGCTACACGGGAGGGAAGGTCATCCTCATCGACACGGAGCACACTTTGTATCCTCCTCGAGTCACACTGCTCCACCGTGGACGCATACCGTTAGGTTATGACTATAACCAAGTTCTGTTAATTAGGGGTGACGCTTGGCATCACTACTGCACTATCTCGCGTACGTGCACGCGTACTGAATAAACCACAAATGTACCTCTAATACCAGTATTAGTCTGACCACACCCCTCATCAGCTTACCTTCATAAGCAGGTGTGTGGTCACCTGCTCTCCTCCTTCCCAAGCTTTCACCACAAGGTGAGGTCAAGGGCTGCAGCGGCCGTCTGATGCCAAGCGTCACCCCTAATTAACAGAACTTGGTTATAGTCATAACCTAACGTTCAGTTTCATTAGGGGCTCTGCTTGGCATCACTACTGCACAAAGGGAGGCCAAGCGGAGCCGCTGGCTGACAAATACACCCCGCTGACAGCCCCCCAAAACCATCAGAACAGGGAGGGCCGAGCCCCCCCGACCCCCCCTAATGGAGGGTATCCCCCCTATTAGAGGCTTCACGGGAAGGCGACGGACCCGACCGTGCGAAGAGGCACTCAAGCAACTTAACGCACAGGGTGAGCAGACCGTGGCTTGACCCCACGACTACACACACGCACAACCCGCATGCCACCCGGGAACGAACGGAGGAACAACCTCGTTACTGCCCCCAGAATCACGGGGTCAAGGGCAAACCCAACCCTGTGGCAAGGCCGTAGCAGCGGAGCGCGAAGGAAGACCCAGACCCACCAAAAGGACTGGACTCCCTGGAATGGGGGCCCGGAGAAGTCCATGATGCCAGCATCAAGACCCCACCAGGTGGGCACGTAGTGCCCCGCCCCCCACATCGCCAGCGTATTCGGACAAAGGCCCCCCAGTTACTGCACCCGGTAATCCCAGGCGGTATCCCAAGTACTAACCAGGCCAGAACCTGCTTAGCTTCCGAGATCGGACGAGATCGGGCGTGTTCAGGTCGGTATGGCCGTAAACCGAGCGGGCCCCGTCCCCCCAACAGTACACCGCCTGGCACACTAACCCTGCAGAACAGACAGTCAGCATGGCCGTAAGCACACAAAAAAGGTTAACCAACGGAAGCAGGCAGCGCACCGGGGAAAAACCAGGCAACAGGCTGTTAACCCTAGCCTGGAGACTGCGGACGAGACAGGCGCCAGAGGGGACAGCTGAACACAGCCGCCCCGGCGGAAGGAGCGTAAGCTGGCGGTGTTGCATGACCAAGCCTCCATTTAAAAACCCCCACCCAGAGGGGTCGAGGCAGAGAAGGCTGACACGATTGGCAGACGTCATGAACGTGCAGGGGCACCCTCAAACGGTGAACCCGGGAGTTGACACTGCTCCAACACACCAGGGAATCAACCACCTCGGTGTTACCCAATGCGGTGGTTGTTCCTATAACCCCACAAGAAAAAACTCCAAAACACACCTGCGGGTATACACCGGCTAAACCGCAGTACAAGTGTTTCAGTTTCCAAAAAGGGTTAACCCAGGCCTACGGGTCGCAAACATCACTTCGGACCGGGCCTGGCGGTACGGGAAGCACAGGGTCACCAGAGGAGGCCAAAAAACCACCCCCACAGGCCCCTCTTCGCCATGCGTGAGAGAGGAGCGAAAAATAATGGAGAACCAGCCCCTAAGCACACCGTACCTGGTATTCCCCGGCGGTCTCCCAACCAAGTACTAACCAGGACCAACCTGTGTAGCGGCCGAGATCCGACGAGATCGAGCGCATACAGAATGGCATGGCTGTAAGCCATGACGACAGTGCTGAGTAAAAACATACCCAACCAGGGTCTCCATAGCGCTTAACCCTGTGACACCCAGACCGACCTGGCATTTTTCCCCCTGAAAAAAGCCCAAGTCCCTCAGGGTACCAGAACAGCAGATCTGCATCCCCGGCGGACAACGGGTTCAACTGATCTGGACCAGCGTGACCAGAACCAGTCCCGTGCCCTAACCACGCCGACATGCCTACTCCAGGAGAAGGGCAGATATGCGTGTTGATCTTAACATGAAAAGAAGGCGCCACCCAGACGTTCGGACGAACCGCGCCTGGTGGCCCACCCCAAGGGCGTGAGACCCCACTACACATGTTCAGATCCATCCCGTCATCATCCCCCAGACATGAACGAGAATCCGTCGACAACCCACCCAGGTCATGGGATGTGGTCGTCGGAAGAGGAAAAACCCCCATCTCAGTTGCTTTATAAAAACGCTGTTTCAACCACAAGCAACCAAGGCGTGCCAGTCAATCGCCTGTTTACAGCGAGCTAGCACTATACGTGCGTCGGGACACACCCCCATCAATGAACAGGCTATTTAGACCCGTCATTGAATCCCCAAGGCGCCCAGGGGAACGACAAGAGGGGTGTGACACTCCCTAACTCCAACACTTCTGGAATAGAAAGAAGGAAGCATCAACAGTATGTATCCCAGTCTACACAGCCGGGGTAAAAAATGTTCACATTTTTACATCCCACCACCCTCCCATAGGAAAGAGACGGGGATCCCCAGAGAGACTTCCCACGCGAGCTGTACAGATTGAAAAGAATATATTGCACCTTGAGCCATGTAAAAAACTGGTTTTAGGGCCTCCGGGGAAGAGGCACTGAACCCATACACACTCAATAAACGAATTGAATCGAATATACATACAATAGAAAAGGACCCTTCTAGAGGGTCCACTCACTTTGACAATCTGAGGAGGAAGGCTCTGTACTCTGATGGAGGCTTCCTCACATGGAAGAAGGAGTCCGAACTCACAGAAGGCCTGAATAGGTGCTTGGTGAGGAGGAGCCCTGACCACCCCCCCTGAAAACAGATCCATCACATGGACCTGAACAGCACACGGAAGTCCTACCAACAGAGACGCGCACGGTGACGTACTCTATGGCGGGGGAATTCCTGCGGTGCACACGCCCAATATACCAGGCCGTGGGACCAGGAACTCCCTCCCCCCCCCCCCCCCCCCCCCGTAACGTGCCGAACCGCCACGTGACGGGAACCTTGAAGGACAGGGGGTGTACCCCTGACCGACAGAACAATGGGGAGAGGAAAGGTTACCAGTTCACCCCTTTACGACCCCACACCCATGATACGACGTAACGACAAAAAGAGAATATGACACAGTCATAGTCAGCTCTATGAAGCGTTTCACAGCTCCACACAGCGCATGAGCTAACCTGCTATCTGATTTTTACTAAGGAAAAACACAGAATAGAGAGGGCTCTAAGAACCCCGGTCCAACATACACATGTGCTTCTGTGGCCAGTACAACCCAGTTGTAGGTCACATGACACACACAACCCATCATCACCTACAAAAAATGGCAAAAACACTCAACAGAGGAACGCCGTTTTTTTCACAATGAGAGAATACATCATTCTTGATTAGTATCGACCACAGGCCTTGCTAAGCACACATGACAGCAACCAAACCAATTTCCCTTTAGGAAATAAGTTTCTCCAGCAGATTTAGCACAACCTCAGCAATCAAGCTAAGAGTTACATCGTATCCCTACCACACAAAAGACACAATTAATGCACAACATGTCTGATAGGAGGTGATAAAGTCCCCAGGGAACCGGGGGGGAAAACACAATCCTCCTATTTTACCCTCAATACGGCCAGTTAAAACAGGAAAACCTGTTAATGTGTGAACACACTGTTCATTGTCATTACAGTCTGAGAAAGAACATTCTTTTACTCACTTGTCACCAAGCATAGCTTCATAGGTTAGTTACCTTAGTTGTGAGTACACGGCTGTGTTACTCACACAACAACCAGATCATTACATCCCGTTTGCACGGAGAAGCTAACTGCCAGTGACAAAAACAGCTCACACATAACCCGCAACGTATCCTAAATGCATTGTAGCAACACACGTTTTGGGAAAAACACCGTTATTCACAATACATTTAGCAAAGTAAAACCAGAAGACGTGTTATGAGGTCTGGTCAACCCCGTTCCTACCCGGAACGCAGATCAGCAAAGTGCAGTCACAAGACACTGTAGAACACAGCCGTCCTGTGTTGTTCGATCCGGGCAGCGTCGCCGCTCCAACCAGTCGCTACAGTCCTCTTTGTTGACGCAATCCCCGTCCAGGCTCAGGGCAGGGTCGACGAACATCCCCTGTCAAGGATGACGTCGTGGTCAAGAGTGTAAAACATGTTAAAATCAAAGCACGTTCAACAGAATAGCATCAAGCTAACGGCTGCTCCAACCGTTCGGGTGCTATTGCTTCTGCTCGCGAGACGCCGATCTAACGACGCACGCGATCAGAAGCGAGCTCACGGCGGCGCGCGAGAAGCTAAGCTACCCCGCGCCAGGCCATGGCCATAGCAGCAAGCTAACGTTACCTAGCGACCACGACATGCTAGCCCCGCAGCTAACAGCTGACTGGCTAATAGTAGGCCTTAAGCAGGCCATGCAGCGATCCAGCAGGCTAACGCAGCAGTTAACAGCTGACCGGCTAACCGTAAGCTATGAACATGTAAACAATGACATAACACTCACCCAGACAGGCCGCCGTTCTGAACCTCTCCTCACTTTTTAAGAGAAAAGAGAAAACAAGATGTCAACACCGCTTCACAACGGTGACATTACCACATCCGACGGAATCAGCACAGTACCAACTGGCCTGTGTAGCTGACTTTGAACATGAATCTGCCGCTATCGCACATTACATGCACATATCCCCTCGTGAAGGAATACTCTCATTTGGATATGAAAGATGGGGCCTTAACACGGTGACAGAGAGAATCCACTCGTCCAGAACACACAGGGATCACCAGTGTCAATGGTCGCGGCCCACTAGTTAAAACTATAATGGTCTCCAGACCAAGGCCTTCTGTCGCCTAGGTGGCTGAACAAAGGACCCTAGTCTGGGGCCGGTTTCCATAAACTTTGTCAAGTAGCCCCCATAGCACTAACAGACAAGTGGAGCCCGCCAGCAAACACTACTCACCCAACCTGGAACGCACCGCTTCTCACAACAGCGGCATGTCCGACAGTTCAGCTGTGGCCTGACAGGTTTCACCCCAACAAACACAGCAAGGAACTGCAGTTGAGAAGCATGCAGCGGCGTGCTCCCAATACGAAAACCGGTGGAGGGTTTTTAGAATGATCATCATCTTCCAGACACTCCAGTACGAAGACAATATCGCCGTATTTTCTCGAAAATAGTGAGAGAGAAAATAAAGATATGATGTCAACGTATCCTTGTTTCCCAAAGCTGCTCCTAAACCTTTCTTCCATCATGGTGTCAAGTGTGGGGATCTACCGAGGCACTTCTTCCTTGTGGTGAAAGCGAGAAGGAGGAGAGCAGGTGACCACACACCTGCTTATGAAGGTAAGCTGATGAGGGGTGTGGTCAGACTAATACTGGTATTAGAGGTACATTTGTGGTTTATTCAGTACGCGTGCACGTACGCGAGATAGTGCAGTAGTGATGCCAAGCAGAGCCCCTAATGAAACAGAACTACAACTTTGCACAGTATTTGCTCTGAAAAATCATTCATATAACACCAAGGTTTCCCTCATTTACAGTGACGTAGAGTATACAATTGGGGGACCCTGCTGTTTTATCATAAATCGATCAATACAGACGTATTAATTAATGTTGTGTTTCTTTTTCAAATGTAGCCAAGAGTAAAGACCCTAACCCTGTCAAAACAGCAGTCAAAGTGTATATTTTCAGCACTACGTTTGTTTACCGATGTTTTTAAAATGTTCAGAAAATAAGAATTTATTGGAATAAATTCTATCTCTCTTTTACCGTAAAACCGCAAGGAAATGACTAAATCCAGAACACTGCCATTGGAAACAGGAGCTTTTTCCCTATCCATAGATGTATGATATGTCATAATAATGTCATTTATAGTTCATAAATAAATGTATTATGTATAATTCAAATGGATTATAATTATTACTGTATCTACAAATCCTTCTGTTTAATCATCTTCCCTTTATTCATTTGCTTAGATTTTATGTACACGTGATCTCAAGAAGGTGCTGAATGAGCTCAGTGAGCGATGTCGGAGGTTGCACAATTTTAACATGGTGTTATTCAACGGCAAAGATGCAAAGAAGAAATCATAATTTATATTCTCCTTTGTTTCATCAGAATTTACTCAAGCCTAGTAACAGACAAAATATTTCTGACACTGGGAATACATTCCCCAAGGGCCATAGATGTTCCTAAATACCAAGAACATGCAAAAATATCCCTTGTAGAAGTGGAGCAATCTTCCGTATGTATTTCTAGGCAGATTTTCAGAAAATAGGGCTTAACAGGTAAGCAACCTTAAGCATAAGCAAGGCATTTAAGAGGGTTTGATAGAATCCAGAATTCCAATGTATGTGAAATGTGTAAAGCCTTTTTTTTTTGCATCCCATGCTGTCCTTAACTGGCCCCTGTCCTCGCCAGTCGCCCAGACAGGCTGAGAGCCATCGCGGACAGGTTTAATGTGGACCACGGCGCCGTGCTGGACAACGTGCTGTATGCTCGGGCCTATACCAGTACAAATACACAGCCGCTCATTTAGAGCAGTTTGAAGAGAGATGGTCTGAGTCTTGGCTCAGTTGAAGGGTACAGAGGCAGGAAAGGGTTAACTCGGGCGTCATAGCAGCATGGGGGAGGGGGGAGGGGAGGTACAGGCAGGGCCGCCTCAGGGGGTGTGCGAGCAGTGCGGTCGCACAGGGCCTCGCGGGAAGGGGGGCCTCGCAAAAAAAAAATAAAAAAAAATATTTTTTATTTATTTATTTATTTTTTTTTATTTTTTTTTGCGAGGCCCCCCTTCCCGCGAGGCCCTCTTTCATCACAGACCTAAAATCTAGTTTTGCTTATATGCTTATATATTTCACATTAGACACGTTTGTAGAATGTGTCTGACTTGTTCCTGGGTCTGCAGACATACTCACTATTGGAGCTCTGGGGCTCTGCAGCAGACATACTATTGGTTTCAACGAAGGGAGTGGTTACTTACATCATGTGTAGTACGCCGGCGTGCGTCAGCTGCGTTTGACTATTTCGCGCGTGCAGCTTTTGACTATTATGCTTAGTTATGCCAGCCAAGACGAAGAGGTCGGTCATTATCAGTCGGTCGGTCACCAAGGAACGTTGACGAAAGGCCTCTCGCTGGCGGGACAAATGGCCGGAGCCTTGTCATGGTGCAGTCGGGATATAGCCATGATGATGTCGGCTAGTAGCTAGCTTAGCTAAAGGCTAACTAGCGTTAGCTAACCTAGAGACAGCGCATGCAGCCAAGATGAAGAGGATGGTCGTTTGGCAGATGAACTTCGTCAACTCCACGCGGTTGTCTCCATCCTCTTGGACGTTTGGTGAGTTTTTAACCTATTCTATTAACTCTATTCTATTCCCGCCGTGGACATCTCTCTCTCTCTCTCTCTCTCTCTCTCTGGAGCCAAACTGGCCAACTAGCTGTTGTAGTACTACTAGTAGCTAACGGTGTGTGGCCTGGTGTCAGCACCTGTATTGCTTTTATCACATTGTACAGTTTTTCAGTGGTAGCCGCATAGCTTGCTTCTGCATTAGCTAATGGTTAGCGATAGCCGGGTTGAGCTAACTGTTAGCCAGTTAGCTGTTTAGCTACGACGTTAGCTGCCGGCTGCGCTCGGCTGGGAACGTTCGTTTGATGCTATCAGTTAGCCTTGAGTTAGCTGTTAGCTTGTGCTACGACCATTGACATTAGCCGTGAGAATAGCAGGGGGTTCTGGCACTCTGACTACGACATCATCTTTGACAGAAGATGTAGTCGGGCCTGCACCATGACAAGGCTCTGGCCATAGCTTATTTTTGTCCCGCCAGCGAGAGGCCTTTCGTCAACGTGGAGACCTGTGTTGCGGCCTTTCGCCCTGCGTTCCTTGGTGCAGGTAAGATTAATGAAAATGTCATGACATTACCCCACTCTTCCTTCCTTCCCCTCCCGAATGTTTTGTTAATAACGATGTTTTTTTCCAGGCAAAACATATGTTACTTCACAACATTTGGAGATACGACATGTGCTGTGTGTGAATTCATTGTCTTGGTCGTTTGTGTAGCTTGGGTAGCGTTGGGCCGTTGGCCAAAGCTGTGTGTGGCCTGGTGTCAGTAGCCTACCTGGCTAGCCTTTAGCTGTCGGCCATTGGCTCCTTGCTGCTTTGTTTTCTCTGGTATAGACCCTCTTCTCTTTGGATTTAAGTGTTGATCTTTGTCCTTTTGGATCTATGTATATTCATGTTGCCTTTGTGAAGTTATCTTTTCCTTCTGTTTTGTTCTTTCATTAAAAGTTGAATATCCTTTAGGGGGTCATCTTTGCTTATCTCTCATACATGCTCTCTCTCTAACACACACACACGACAAACACACATGCTCTCTCTCTCTCTCTCTCTCTCTTTCTAACACACACAGTCTGCCTTTCTCGATGGCTAGGCTGTGCTCGCTGAGTCTGTACCTAGTCAAGGATCTTCATTCACAGTGCTCAGGTATTCTGCCACTGTGTACTCTCTGTTTAGGGCCAAATAGCATTTCAATTTCTTTCCAATGTGTCTCTCTCTCTGTACACTGTATATTGACTGTAGAACGGGAGCTCTCTCTCGCTCTCTCTCTTGCTATATGTTGACTGTATCATGCCCAGCCTCGGGCAGCGCTATTATTTAAGAATATGTTGACTGTATGGAGAAAAAAAAAATTATATATATATATTTGTTTTCTCTTTTTTACCTTTTGGGTGGGGGGGGGGGCCTCGCGTTTAAATCTCGCACAGGGCCTCGCATTTCTCCCAGGCGGCCCTGCCTCCAGGGGTAGTGTGGCCACCATCGGATGATCTAGAACAGGGGTAGGCAACCCTAGGCACGCATGCC
>NW_028169907.1:80000-97143 GCF_963971535.1 Notolepis coatsorum | reverse complement strand
AGCCAGCTAGCTAGCTAGTAGTACCGGTGATATGTTGCCAATTGATTTCGGTCGACTAACGTTAGCGAGATTGGCCTACGTTCCGTTTTTACTTACTTGCACCTTTTACCCCGTTTGGGGCATAGGCCGTCAACAAGGGTTCTCCAAGCATCCCGATCCTGAGCCAACCTCTCCAGCTGGCCCCAGGTGTGTCCCATCTTCTTGGCATCATCTTCCAAGTCTCGGCGCCAGGTGTTTTGTGGTCGGCCTCTTTCTTTTCCCTTGAGGGTTCCACCTGAGAGATTGTGATGCTCAGGGATGGTTTACGGACTGTATGGCCAATCCATCTCCAACGCCGTTGGAGAATCTCTTTCTCTGCTGGCTGTTGTTGTCTTCATGATAGCCCTGCTTGAGAGAATCGTGGACGGCAGGGTAGCTTCCGGATGTTTCCCACTTTCATCACACTGCGTCATACTTCCTACCGGAGGTCCATCTTCTCTCAGGGCTGAAGATTCTTGGTTTTTCTTTGTTGACGTTTTTGTAGCAATGGGGTTTTTACAGGATGGGGTCGCTGGCCCCAAGCCCAACCTTCCACCATTTCTGGCTTCTGGTGTTTTGGAGTTGGTTTGTTAGTCGCCTCCCATGACCTATTGTCTTCCAGGTAATGGATTGCAGCCTCATACCACGTGAGGCCAGACAGGTTTCGGGTTGTGTACAAGCTGTCTCGGCACGTCAAGCCCAACCAACTCCTGCTACTATATAACGAAAGCTGCGACCAAAGCGAGCGTTTTCGTCCCAGCAGCACGAGACAGTTCCGTTACATATTCATAATCATGAAAGTGTAGTGCCGAAGGATAGGAGTCTCAGGACGGGGTGTCAAAAGACGACGCTAAACATTTATTAAACATCAACTCAACGTCAACACTCTGTTTACTTGCTAGGAACTCGTTTGCCGACAGGAAAGTAACAAACAATTAGGGTATGTGTGGAACCCTTATCCCCAACACATAGTTACGTGGGTGAATTATGTTCATAAATAACACTTACAGAAAAGCCGATGCGTGTTTGTGCACTGTACACATTTCTTTTTCTTTTTTTACCGTGAAACCATGGTATTTTTGCCCAAGTTTATCATACCATCAAAATGGCACATGCCTACTCCTAACACCTAACAACATACCCTAATAAGTTCAACCAGCAGTAGACATTCAGGTAATAGCTTGATCTTACTACTAATTCTACAAACAACATCCCTCAACGCTTCCTCGTGTGGCAGTGGAGGTCAGGGCTCACTCTGCGTCTCGTCGAGCACCTCACTCATCCTGCTCTGACCCCCTGCTGAGACCTCTCCAGATTGGATCTATTATAGGTCCTGATAAGTTTTAGATTTTGTCTGAGGATTAAGATGGAGGTCAAAGTTCCTCTAGACAGGCCAGATGGGGTCTAGAGGGCCGGCAATATCCTTACTGCCCCCTAAAAGGGATTTGTGCACTTAGATCAATGGACCCAATCAATGTGCATAGTGGTGTATGTAATGCCGGCAAAAGTTTGATTGCATGCATATTGATTAAAGATAGGGGGGGGCAGGGAAGGCTGTGAGGCTATTGATTACATTTTAGATTTGGGGCTTTTTATCGTTTTTAGTTTCAGGTGTCCATATTTTTTGGACCCCCCCCCCCCCCCCCCCCCCCTCCAGTATTTAGTGTATTCTGAAAAGCCATGTTGAAAAATAGCGAATTGATTGACACTGGACCACTCGATTTTCAACATCAACAAGTTTTAACACCAGCATCCGATATCAGCCTAGTAATCGGCCCAGCACCAGGCTCATCATTGACCTCTCATGTGGCGTAATAGTAGTAGGTAGTCTGGCTCTACCCGTCTCCCACCGCAGTGGGACGATTAACAGGTTATAAAAGGATGGCCCCTAACTTGCTCTGTGGTTCACACAGGCTCTTTATCTTGAATACAGTCTTCATACCTTGTCTCTCTCATAAGGCAGGGATTTCACAGCAGGTTAAAGGTGCGGCTGTTCCCTAAGCATAATGCATACACAGCTTGACTAAGTCCATGGTAGATGGCAAATAAGCTACTTTACCCAAAAGTTGCCGTGTTCCTTTAAGTACCTTTAGTATCGAATATACAATGTGTTAGAAGAGATCCCTGGATCACTGTTTGAAACTATAACGGCTCTGTCTGTCTTGTCTGTGGTGTGCAGGGGGAAAGTGGTCTGTATCCGCTTCCATTCATATTTTCTAAGCTAGGCTAGCTTGCAGCTGAATAGCTTCCTACTGAACTCGTGGAGAGTAAATTGGTATCCATTAACCCTTTCACTGCCACACTACAGAAGGTTACCCTTTCACTACCACACTACAGACGGTTAACCCTTTGTCATGTGGCAGTGAAAGGGCTAACAGTATGTATTGTTGCAGTGAAAGGATTAACCCTTTGTTAGTGTGGTTGTGAAATGGTTAAGCATTTAGCCGGCACTCTCATCCAGAATAATTTACAACAGTTTTCTATAGCATATAGTAATGGGTTCAAAGAAAAAGCCTTCACGTATTCTAGCAGACCTGTAGTGAACTGGTACCAGTGAGTACTGCATGTATTCTAGCAGACCTCTAGTGAACTAGGATGGAACCTACCTGGGTTCCATCCTAGAGGCAAATCTTTCCTGTGACAAAATGGCATCCAATGTAATAAAAAAAGTCAACCAACGAACTAGATTCTTGTACCGGATCTCCTCTCTGGTAAACAAGAATACCCTGAAGACTCTGGCAGGAGCACTCATTCAAGGGTACTATGACTATGCGTGCACCTCATGGTACCAAAGCACCTCAAAGGCGCTTAAAACAAAATTACAAACATCACAAAACAAACTGGTTAGACTACTACTTGACCTGAACCCCAGAACCCACCTCACCCCTGCCCACTTTGACAACCTAGGATGGCTTAGAGTAGACGACAGAGTACAGCAACTTGCAATGGGCCTGGTCTACAAGATACACTATACGACCGGGGTGCCCATGTACATGTCAAAATACTTCCCAAAGGTCAGTGAATACCACAACCACTACACCAGAGGAAGCTCAACAAATCATGTTAAACCCAGATTCGGCTCAAACAAGGGACTAAACACGTTTCGCAATTATGCCACAACAATGTGGAACGCCCTACCCAAAGCTGTAAAGGAATGTGAATCCCTGCCCACATTCAAAACCGCTCTTAAAGAGCACTTACGGGAGGCTGCAATTCGAAACTGGCCACCGTAAATGCCCAAAACCCCCACCACCTCCTAATAGACAGTCTCCTCCCCACCGCATGTATATATTCCCTCCCCGCCGTATGTATATTTCCCTCCCACCCACCCACCCCCTCCTAATGTACAGTCCCCTCCCCATCATATGTATATACTCTGTCAGGATCTAGGGGTAACAGTACTAGAGTTGTTCCGATACCGATACCAGTATCGGAAATGCCGCCGATACTGCCTAAAATGCTGGTATCGGTATCGGCGAGTACACGTAAATTCTAGCCTCCGATCCCATGATGTAATTTATCTCCTGCCGAGTCCTGCGGAGAGTGAGGATTAGAAAATGAACATGTTTTAAAGTGTGATGCTGTGTCATTTTAACAGCAGATACACTTTCTTAAATTCCATTTGTCCCCGACAGTGCGGTGTGACGGGGAGCTCGGACGGGAATCGGGATGTGTTTGGCTGGTGTTATGATAGCATTAGCTGGAAAGATAGCTAGTTGGAACAACATCCGCTTTAACGTTACATCAAATCAGATGATCGCCTGTCCTTTCTCCAGGACCTAACACTGTCCGTGACCGTCTATCAACAATAATGCACCCACGGTGAATTGTATTTAAGTTAAGTAGCTACGGACTAGCGTTAGCTGACTATTACTAACGTTATCAAATGTCAATGCGGGAAGACGAGCTAGGTCAGTTAGCTTAGCTTGATAACGTTACCGTGTCTAAAGTTGGTGCTACTCATAATCCAGCAATAATGGCTGCAGACCTGCAAGCAAAGTACAGCAAGTGCCAAAGGATAAGAGTCTGAGGCGGAGTTTCAAAAGAGAATGTTGAATATTTATTTTGCATCAAAAATCACAACATGAACGTTCTATCTGCCACTAGCTTACAGACTGAATAGGGTATATCTGCAGAGCCACTGAGTAGCGAGTGCAACACCGTTTAATGTCCGTGTGGATCATTGGAGTAGGGTATATCTGCAGTGCTGCAGCCCATACTCATTGATTAATGATACTAATACAAATCTATACAATCACCTGTTGTTGAATAAATACCATACGTTCTAGTTATTACTAAAAAACAGTATAACAGTATCTAAAAAAAAAAAAAAAAAGTATAATTTATATAATAATATATATATATATATTTTTTTTTGCACTGGTATCGGATAAATATCGGTATCGGCCGATACCCAAAGCTTAGGTATCGGAATCGGATCGGAAAGGGAAAAATGGTATCGGAACATCTCTAAACAGTACTGTATATTTGAATACCGCTTATGTCACAAATGTATCAGTACTAAATACCTATATGTCCCTATGCCATAAATGTCATGTATGTTGTGTATGTCATAAATGTCTATATGAATTGAAAATGGGGGACCCTGATGGAAACAAGACAAACGTCTTTCTCAGGTCTGCATCCCCTTAACAATTGTATGTATTGAGCCGTACTGTATTGTACCCATTCTGCAATCTGTTAAATAAAGTTTTCATTCATTCATTCATTCATTCATTCATTCAACTGGTACCAGTGAGTACTGCATGTATTCTAGCAGACCTGTAGTGAACTGGTACCAGTGAGTACTGTATGTATTCTAGCAGACCTGTAGTGAACTGGTACCAGTGAGTACTGTATGTATTCTAGCAGACCTCTAGTGAACTGGTACCAGTGAGTACTGCATGTATTCTAGCAGACCTGTAGTGAACTGGTACCAGTGAGTACTGCATGTATTCTAGCAGACCTGTAGTGAACTGGTACCAGTGAGTACTGCATGTATTCTAGCAGACCTCTAGTGAACTGGTACCAGTGAGTACTGCATGTATTCTAGCAGACCTCTAGTGAACTGGTACCAGTGAGTACTGCATGTATTCTAGCAGACCTCTAGTGAACTGGTACCAGTGAGTACTGCATGTATTCTAGCAGACCTCTAGTGAACTGGTACCAGTGGAACTGGTACCAGTGAGTACTGCATGTATTCTAGCAGACCTCTAGTGAACTGGTACCAGTGAGTACTGCATGTATTCTAGCAGACCTCTAATGAACTGGTACCAGTGAGTACTGCATGTATTCTAGCAGACCTCTAGTGAACTGGTACTAGTGAGTACTGCATGTATTCTAGCAGACCTGTAGTGCACTGGTACCAGTGAGTACTGCATGTATTCTAGCAGACCTGTAGTGAACTGGTACCAGTGAGTACTGCATGTATTCTAGCAGACCTGTAGTGAACTGGTACCAGTGAGTACTGCATGTATTCTAGCAGACCTCTAGTGAACTGGTACCAGTGAGTACTGCATGTATTCTAGCAGACCTGTAGTGAACTGGTACCAGTGAGTACTGCATGTATTCTAGCAGACCTCTAGTGAACTGGTACCAGTGAGTACTGCATGTATTCTAGCAGACCTCTAGTGAACTGGTACCAGTGAGTACTGCATGTATTCTAGCAGACCTCTAGTGAACTGGTACCAGTGAGTACTGCATGTATTCTAGCAGACCTCCAGTGAACTGGTACCAGTGAGTACTGCATGTATTCTAGCAGACCTCTAGTGAACTGGTACCAGTGAGTACTGCATGTATTCTAGCAGACCTTTAGTGAACTGGTACCAGTGAGTACTGCATGTATTCTAGCAGACCTCTAGTGAACTGGTACCAGTGAGTACTGCATGTATTCTAGCAGACCTCTAGTGAACTGGTACCAGTGAGTACTGCATGTATTCTAGCAGACCTCTAGTGAACTGGTACCAGTGAGTACTGCATGTATTCTAGCAGACCTCTAGTGAACTGGTACCAGTGAGTACTGCATGCATTCTAGCAGACCTCTAGTGAACTGGTACCAGTGAGTACTGCATGTATTCTAGCAGACCTGTAGTGAACTGGTACCAGTGAGTACTGCATGTATTCTAGCAGACCTGTAGTGAACTGGTACCAGTGAGTACTGCATGTATTCTAGCAGACCTGTAGTGAACTGGTACCAGTGAGTACTGCATGCATTCTAGCAGACCTCTAGTGAACTGGTACCAGTGAGTTCTTGCTTGTATTCTAGCAGACCTCTAGTGAACTGGTACCAGTGAGTACTGCATGTATTCTAGCAGACCTGTAGTGAACTGGTACCAGTGAGTATTGCATGTATTCTAGCAGACCTCTAGTGAACTGGTACCAGTGAGTACTGCATGTATTCTAGCAGACCTCTAGTGAACTGGTACCAGTGAGTAATGCATGTATTCTAGCAGACCTCTAGTGAACTGGTACCAGTGAGTACTGCATGTATTCTAGCAGACCTCTAGTGAACTGGTACCAGTGAGTACTGCATGTATTCTAGCAGACCTCTAGTGAACTGGTACCAGTGAGTACTGCATGTATTCTAGCAGACCTCTAGTGAACTGGTACCAGTGAGTACTGCATGTATTCTAGCAGACCTCTAGTGAACTGCAGACACTATTTCCTCAACTATTTTCATCAGTAGTAGAGCTCAACCCACACACACACACACGCACACGAACACACACACACACACACACACACACACACACACACACACACACACACACACACACACACACACACACACACACACCTTCCACATAAACAAAGATACATTTGCTTGATACAAGTCGAACTCAATCAAACAATGTCATTCTCCTTTTCCCACAAATCCCTTCCTTGGAATTCTCACCTCTTCTTAATTTATTTATTTATTTATTTCAGATCCACATTAGTCACTGCCTCAGCAGTGACTATTCTTCCTTGGGTCTGGTTACAAACATATAACAATTAAACAAGAATAATCAATACAACAACATAAAAACAAAACAAATATCAATAAAACACCAATAAAATATACAAACAATTATAGAACATTAAACCAATCAAAATTGGCAGACATACAAACAAATATGTATGCCGAATTTTCTAATATAGAAACCTGACGGATGAGACAAAAGCCTCGAATTGAATCGAAGTGTTCCAAATGGTTTGATACGAATCCCAATCAAATGTTTTAATTCACCTTTCCTTGGAGTTGGAGTCTTTGAGCCAATTAGCAAAGTCCCTTCACGCACGTCCCCTTCATTCCTAGTCTCGGCGCGTCACCTCTGCGAACCGTGTCGGAGAGAAGAGCTGCGGTCTTCCTCGAAAGGCAAGGTGTGTCGGGATCAGTTTGAGGCAGTTAAAAATGCATGTGCTCACCCTCCAATCTGACCCTGGAGCAGCCAGCCAGCAGGACGTCCCGGGAGAGCTTCTGTCCGGTGAAGGGGGGGTGGGGGTGGGCAGTGCTTAATAATGGAGAACCGGCACCGCATCAAAGACCAAAAACTGCTGCCGTACATCAAGAGACACATTTTGTTTGTGGTTTACTCTTGTAACATTGATTTCTTCCTGTCTATTCTATCCAAATGTACATGAAGGTGTGCGCATATGCATGTGTATGCATATGTGTTTGTGTGCGTGTGTACGCACGCACGTACGTACAGTCAATTACACACACTCACTTCTGACCATATCACAAACTTATCAACACTCCAAGCAGCTGCACCAAGCACACTGTGTGCGTGTGTGTGTGTGCGCGTGTGTCTACACATATGTACAATTTGAGTGCAGTAGGCGCCTCACACCCGCGTCCGGCCTCCATGGGAGAAGCTAGCGTAGCTGCGAGCAGTGGAGGACTCATTGACTTTCTAATGATTACTGGTCAGCCCCCCCCCCCCCCCCCCCCCTCTCCCCCTCACCATCCCAGGCTAGTAGTGCCAGGGGTTTTGGCCCAGGAGTCGTTTGCCTGCCTCTGGCCTGTGCTGCTATCGACCCCCCCACCCACCCACCCCCCATCCTCCGGCCTGCCAACGATGTGTCAGAAGCCATTAGCACAGAGAGAAACACAGAAAGAGAGTGAGATCATTGAGGGTTTTTTTCCTTTTCTTTCTGTCCTTCCTCTTCTTCTTCCTCCTCCTCTTCCTCTCCTCCGCCCCCATCTGAAATGACAAGAGAGGGAGATAACCTTTGACAGGTTTGTATGTACTGTATAGTAAGGTATTGATTGGGACGGGCTTTCAGAGCTGCTCCTTTTAAGTCCCACACAAGTGATCTGAGAGAGAGAGCGAGAGGGAGGGGGAGGAATGGGGAGATATAGGGATAGAGAAGTTTCTAGATGTAAGTTGACCTCTTCTAGTTCCATAAGCTATGGAGATATGGTTTGAAAAAGAGATCGGGTGGGTGGTGCTGTGCTACTGTGTATGAAGAGGGGGTTTCCATGATCATTCATTTCCGGTATGTTTAAAGATGTGTGCGCGTGTGTACATAATGCTAACTACAGTGTGCTTCTATGCTAAGTACAGTATGCTTCTATGCTAAGTACAGTGTGCTTCTATGCTAAGTACAGCTTGCTTATATGCTAACTACAGCATGCTTCTATACTAAGAGAGCATCCTTCTATGCTAAATACAGTACACTTCTATGCTAACAACAGCTTGCTTCTATGCTAAGTACAACGTGCTTCTATGCAAAATACAGCATGCTAACTACAGTGCACTTCTATGTTAAGTACTGGGTGTTTCTATGTGCACTATAGCGTGCTTCCTGTCTACAGATGTTCTGGCATCTTATGGAGTTATACATAGTTTGAATTTTCAGAGCTAAACCAGCGTTTTTGAATGTGTGAGAATCTAGATTTTCACGTGCACACACACACACACACACCTTGGCATGACAGCTATTCTTCGAACCCGGCATTCCTTTTCTGATTGGGCTCAATCTCCCTAGAGGAAAACACCTGTCAAAGACTTGGTCGAAAACGCAGATAAATATACCCCCCTCCCCCGTCATCCCCCCACACCCCCCTCCCCCGTCACCCCCCCCCCCCCCCCCCCCCCCCACACACACACACACCCCCTCATCATTGCTCATCAATCCCAGCAGATAGTTTTGAATTCATTATTTATTAATGGGGGAGTGAGGAGTATGTGTGTGTGTGTGGGGGGGGGGGCACGTTATTTGAATAATGTGGGGGACGGAAAAGTGAAGCCAGCCAAACAAAAATAACAACAGGAGAAAAGAAAATGACAAGCTACCAGAAAGCACCCGAGGGTACGAGCCGACGTGTCACGTCACTGTCACCTCCCTCTCTCTGCCCCCTGAGCTCCGCTCTCAGCAGGTAGCCACACACACACACACACACACACACACACACACCACACACACACACACACACACACACACACACACACACACACACACTGTATAGTATTCAGATACACACCACTTCTTGACACACACACACCCATCATCAGCCACGCCCTCGGGCCCCCGGAGAGGCTCTGATAGCTGGATCCCCGTCCCACCTGTGATCTCCGCTTGTCAGACACGGCGCGCGGTAGAGGCCCAGATAACAAAACACAACACAACACGACGAGGTACGGAGCGCGACGTGTCAGTTTGATAGGAGCCACCATCGATGCCTCCCCCTCCCCCATCGCCTCCCAGTGACGTCGTACAGGAAAAGCCTGTCTGTGTTTTTGCCACTAATCGTCATAATTTTTTATTGATATCTATGTGATTCATGATATTGGTGGGAATGATACTTTCCTTGTGTCATTATTCTCATATTCTCACATTATGGTATCATGCTTTTTGTGGGGATCCGGTGCTGAACTAAATGTTTATTTTTTATTGTTTTTTAGTTTGTGGTCCGGGACGTGTGTCTACAGCACCGCAACACTCAATTAAGACATAACGTTTTGCCTAAAACCAGACCACAACAACAACAATAACAACAACAAAAAGTGTGTGTGCGTGGGGGGACAACTCGCCTTTTGTTTGCTATTCTCAAAGGTGTATCACGGTCCGGGCCTGGTAAGGGATTGTGACAGAGGTGATGTCTAAATTAATCATTCATGCTCTCCTCACATGGGCTACAGTAACGGCCCTGAAATATTAATGGCTGCCGCGGAATAAATTTGATTCTTTTTTCTCTCTGATTAGGATCCACAGGCTCATACACACACACACACACACACACACACACACACACACACACACACACACACACGCATGTTTATTTATACCCTGGAGATGAGGCGTGGGGTCACTATGAGGAGCTCGCTTGCACGCTCGGAACACACACACATTTCTATATATATATATATATATATATATACATACACACACACGCCTACACACACACACACACACACACACACACACACACACACACACACACACACACACACACACACACACACACACTCCCTCCTTCCCTCTCTCTCTCTCCACTCATGCTTGTGTACCATCTCATTGTTTTGGAATATGTACATATTTTGTATGTGGTGAGCATGCTATACATTATACATTATAGGCTCATACCAGCAAGGTGTGATATACTGCATGAATACTGTGTAGTACTGTGCTTTTGTTTTGTTTGTTATTTTAATTAGATATGGGGACTTTATTTTCTCTCTCTCTGTTTTTTGTTTTGTTTGGAGAACAGGACACGAGTGGGAGTGGGTGGAGGGTGTATTGTGGTTGTCCAACCTCTAGGTGGGGTTGTGAACGGCTGCATTGAAGACATCTGACTCGTACACCAAGGCTTGTGGGTTAAACATGTTTTTTTGATGAAGGTTCATCCTTTGGGGGGGGGGGGGGGGGGGCACCCAGTTTCATCAGTAGAGAAATAGTTCTGAGCGTCGAAGGCAATGGTTCTTTTCAGCCGTGCCCCCCAGCCATGCTACATCGCAGAAAGAAATTTATTTTTATATCACAAAATGTTTTGAGGTAGTAAGCAATGCCGTATGTTCCCAGAGACCTCAACACCCCCTCTTTAATTTGGTCTAAGAGAATGTGTCTAAAAAGGCTGTTGCCTTCTCTCTTTCTCTCTCTCTCAATCCCCACATCTCTCAATGTGCCATCTGGCCACAGAAGTTTGAGAGCCACAGGTCTGAGGCAACTTCTTCAGTCGTTAGTTCTCTTGGTTTCATTTCCCCCAAAAAAAGTACACCAAGTCATCTTAGGAGTAAACCTGGGCAAAGATTCTCCAACCTAGTCTCGTTTCAAAGATTGAATGACATCCAAAAACGACTAGTCCCCTTGGTAGTGACCCGCTGTTCGGATTCCAGTCAGAAGTATATTGCCATCATAGAACATCTTGGAGATGTCTTTGTTTTCTTATCCCAGACACCAGCGCCGTAACACGAACTCGGAGTTGTGTAACCCAGCTCCTGAAGTGAAGATAACCATCAGGTGTTTATGTCTCAACATGTCACTGGAAGTTTGTTTCTCCTCTCCTCTCCTCTCCTCTCCTCTCCTCTCCTCTCCTCTCCTCTCCTCTCCTCTCCTCTCCTCTCCTCTCCTCTCCTCTCCTCTCCTCTCCTCTCCTCTCCTCTCCTCTCCTCTCCTCTGTAATGGTGAATGCATAACAACCACCAAACTCCTGGGACAGACTGCCGGCACTGCACCGTGATTCATTCTGGCAGTTTGACGCGCAGGTCCGGCGGAGCATCACAGTTTAGTATTTTTTGCAGGGTTTATCTAAAAAGCTGTTCTTTCAGACTCACCGTCATCGATGTGGTTTGTTTGTCCTCAGCCCCTCGTTTTGGAAAATGCAATGGGTAATCCGCCTAATTACCCATCAATCCACTGTTGTTTCTCTCACAGGTAGACAGGCTACAGAGGACAAAACCAGTTGGGGCAAAAACCCCAACGTATGCTCGTTAAAAGATAATTCTGTCAAATTTCAATGTATGCTCTTTATTATTTTCTAGAGTGTGTCAGTGTTGAAAAAGGACAAATATGTGTGTTTTCAAAGAGGTTATTTGGCTTGTTGTGTGCTTGCTCTAAAGGAGTGAGAGCTGAGCCAGCTCAAGCACCTGAACACAACACACCACTCCCTCACTGCTGGTCCAGCGGACAGGATTTTGGTCCTAATCGATCACTACGATGGGATGTACGAAAGAAGAATGCGGCCCTTGGCGAATATATCTGTTGTCTTTTAGTTTACGTCGCAGGGTTGGGCTTCCTAGTGGATCAGCTAAGTCACATACTGTTTACTCTGTTGAGTGCGGCTGAGACAGAACGGCTTCAGAAAGTCATCCTTACATAAAGAATGTCAGGGGTATGAGTGCGGCTGGGTAGCGAAGCGGACTAAGCACCTGCCTACCACCGCAGAGACACTGGTATCGAATCCAGTTGTCAGCGGTACCTCCGGCTTGGTCGTTTGTCTATACTAACACAATTGGCAGTGTTAGAGGGTGGGAAGCCGGTGGGGTATGTATCCTGGTCGTTGTAAACAGTGACTCCTACAGGTCGGTCAGGGCGCCTGCTCAGCAAGGAAGGGAACTGGGGGAAGTAGTGTGAGCCTCCCACGCGTTACACTCCCCCAGTGAGAGTCCTCGCTGTCAGGTGAAAAGAAGCGGCTGGCTGACTCCACCTGTATCGGAGGGGACATGTGATAGTATCTATCAACCCTCCCTAGACCGGCAAGTGGGGGGCAAATGCGCACAACGACCAGGAAGGGAGGGAAGGGAATTGGCATAACTACTAAATTGGGATGGGAGAAAAATACAGAAAAAAGGGGGGATAAAAATGAATGAAAATGAATGTCAGGGGTATTAACTGTATAATTGTAATACAGTCAATCAAATCACTGGTGTACAAACATATATCAATTGTCTATTGTCTATCGATTGTATATTAATTTACCCTCGGCGATGAATAAAGTTTTTGAATTCAGTTGAATTGCCTCACGCCCTCATGTGCTTCCATCTGTCCATCGGTTGCTTGCCAGGACGGTTGAATGTGCAAAGCGGTCAAAGGCTTGGCTACATTTCAGTAAAGTAAGGAGGAAGCGAAATTCCATTAATGTTGTAGGTTCATTTATTAGGGGCGACAGTGGCTCAGGAGGTAGAGCAGTCGTCTGGTAATCCAGAGGTTCCCAGTTTGATTCCCCCGGGCAGCGTGTCGAAGTGTCCTTGAGCAAGACACTTAACCCCTAATTGCTCCCGATGTGCCGGTTTGCACCTTGCATGGTTGCCTCTGCCATCGGTGTGTGAGTGAATGGGTAAAAATGTGAGGAACAAATTGTAAAGCACTTTGGATAAAAGCGCTATATAAATGCAGCCATTTACCATTTATTTATTGTAAGTCATGTGGTCAATGCTAAAGTACCTCAACGTTGTGCCGTAAACTGTCCTCACGTCAGAACCAATACCAGCTATGTTAAGAATGTATTGTCATCGTTTCACCAAATAATAGAAAAGTATCTATAAAGACATGTTGATAATGATGTTTTTTGAGACATCAGAACACCGTTGTCGAATCCATCTCCTCTTGAGTTATCCATTTAGAAGGGGGGGGGGGGGGGCTCACGTTTTGGTAGGTTCCGTCTTTTGTCTGTGCTGTCCCAAGATATTCACACTGATTTCAGATGTGACTTGCCATTTTGGGTTATCAAAAATGCATATATGTCTCCTGGAATTCATTTAAAAAAAAAGAGAATAATATAAAAGATATTGGCCCAATACAAGCAAATGTTAGGAGCTACAGTGTGGCAGGTTGACTGGATGTTTGGCTGACTGACTGACTGACTGACTGACTGACTGACTGACTGACTGACTGACTGGCTTGCCATTGTTAAAAGTGCATGTGTGAGTCTCTGACCGGCATGTATCCGGATCCGGCTTAACTCGACTTGCCTAGTCTTGTTTTTCTTTTTATGTTCTGAGCTATTCCAGATATTCTCACCGATTGGAAACGGTATCTCGCCCCTCTTCACGTTCCACGCTCGTTATGCGACGCATAACACAGGACGATAGACCCAGTGATTTGTAGCTCGTAACATTCCACCAGGTAATTTTAGGCTCGCCGCTAAACCTAATATTGTCTGGGAGCGCTGTGTCATTCCATGCCATCCATACAGCCGGTCAGTTATATTTGGTCGCACAGTCGCACTTCTGTTTGCATGGCCTGAAAGCAAAGCTCGGGCACATATAGGTTACATGTAATGGGATAACACAATAATTTATAACTAATCTATTCTAATTACAGAAATAA
The DNA here is from genome assembly GCF_963971535.1 of Notolepis coatsorum. Taxonomy (NCBI): domain Eukaryota; kingdom Metazoa; phylum Chordata; class Actinopteri; order Aulopiformes; family Paralepididae; genus Notolepis; species Notolepis coatsorum. The sequence continues at coordinate 82,872 of NW_028169907.1, read as the reverse complement.
AACGAAACAAAACCAAAGAAAGAAACACCAATCATTGTTATAGATAGTTTATTGGGGAAAGAGGCTTGCTAGATTACTCAGAATCATGTTTGAAGGGGAACAATTAATGTAAGCTACATTGTGAAATAGATGCATAATTTTTTCTCATATTGACATAATGGCTGTTGTAGATAATAATGAGACTATTAATTGAAATGTAATTATTTTTAAACAATTTAACTAATTGTTCATTTAACTGCAAGCGTCATTTACCCACAATTAACTGAAAGCAATCGGATCGTCACTTTCCGTACATTTCCGGTGTAATCGCGCCTTCGAAATTGAGTTTGTTACATTGCTGATTGCAGTTTTTTAGCAGATAATCTGTCATCTTTAAGGGATCGAAGCGGCCGTGCCTTGTCTAGAACCACGACAGTATCTCCAGGCATCAGCTTGTCTTGGTATATGGGTGTGTGTTGGTATCTCCAGGCATCAGCTTGTCTTGGTATATGGGTGTGTGTTGGTATCTCCATCATCAGCTTGTCTTGGTATATGGGTGTGTGTTGGTATCTCCATCAGCTTGTCTTGGTATATGGGTGTGTGTTGGTATCTCCATCATCAGTTTGTCTTGGTATATGGGTGTGTGTTGATATCTCCATCATCAGCTTGTCTTGGTATATGGGTGTGTGTTGGTATCTCCATCATCAGTTTGTCTTGGTATATGGGTGTGTGTTGGTATATCCATCATCAGTTTGTCTTGGTATATGGGTGTGTGTTGGTATCTCCATCATCAGCTTGTCTTGGTATATGGGTGTGTGTTGGTATCTCCATCAGTTTGTCTTGGTATATGGGTGTGTGTTGGTATCTCCATCATCAGCTTGTCTTGGTATATGGGTGTGTTGGTATCTCCATGTGCAGCCGCGTCCCGCCCACTGTGACACGGCGTCATGCTCTGGTTTCAGACAGACACTCTGTCATTCACGCCACCATTCACATTTATTACGTGTATTATGTTTCAAACTTTCTACACATTTATATATATGTCATGGCGTGTTTTACATATGTACATGTATGCCAAACCATAAAAGCATGCATTATTGTGTGTGTGTGTGTGTGTGTGTGTGTGTGTGTGTGTGTGTGTGTGTGTGTGTGTGTGTGTGTGTGTGTGTGTGTGTGTGTGTGTGTGTGTGTGTGTGTGTGTGTGTGTGTGTGTGTGTGTGTGTGTGTGTGTGTGTGTGTGTGTGTGTGTGTAAATTTGTGTGTGCCTATTTGCTTATGTGTATGGATGTTTGCACACAGCTCTGCCCACCTGTGTGTGTTTGTCATTTTGTATGTATGTGTGTGTGTGTGTGTGTAGATGTGTATCTGTGATCCTAATGATGCCTTCCTCCTGCACTCCATCGGGCTGTCAGGCGGTGCTGGTGACTGTCACACACACTCTTCCTCCCTGTGCGTCCTGTGGAGACGGGTCATTTTTCAGTGTCAGGACAGCAGATTCACTCTGGCACCAGATTGATCCAAGACACGCAAGACTCATTTCTCTCAGTTTGCATACGGCTGCCTGGCGCACAGACCTACTGTACCGGCACGCACCGCGGAGCACACGCAGATACGGCTGGCCCCTTAGCCGAACACCGTCTGCGTTTTTCTCCACGCTATGTTACCGCTAACGTCATTGGGATTGTGTTGCCATACTCTCAGGTGAAATATGAATGTGGAAAAAAGTGAGAGTGCAAGCTTTTTTTATTAGATTATTTGTTTCTTCTCTGAGCAGAGAAGGCAGTCCAGTTTTACTGGGGTTTCAGAAGGCTGGTGTTCCACCACAAATAGCTTTCCCCAAACAGATAAAAGAAAACAAACATTAAAGTCCCCATGGAACAGCTAGCAGAATGCTATTTGATTCTGTATATTTACATGTTTCCTGTAAAAACAGGAAGCTAGGACCTTGGACGTTGACTGGCGTTTACAGTAACCAATAGCACTGAAGGTGTGTTGCGATCGACACATTAGCTAGCAAGCTAACGATAGCAACGTACAAAAGCAAATCATTGGACGCACAATTTTTATACACTCACCGCTGTGTCATCAACAGTTTTCCAAGAAATTACAAACTCTAAAATGCCATTAAGAATACAGCAAAATAACATGTTTGTCATTGTTTGAACAGATACTTGCTGTTGAGTGCAATGATTATATGATAAAATAACGTCTATCGATTTTGATTTCATCAGGCCTTGCTTTTTGTGACTACTCACCTCAAAAGTATTCTGTGCTGTATGACAACTATTAAAGAAACTTGGATGTCCCATACCTGCCACCACCACAAATAAGCTAAGAACCTGAATCACACTGACTCCTCTGTATGTCAGCGGGAACAATGTGAGTTGTATTGGAAGACATGGGAGACGAGGGTTGGTAAGTGTGTTTCCAGCAGCTGTGTGGCGTCTCCTCCTGGGCTCCGTTTCACCTGGATTTCATTTCCTTTTTCTCTCCTAGTAATCCACCTTTCTTTCCTTTGCTCTGGTACCAAAAGCTCACAATTTTCGCACAACTCTTCTGCCTTTGTTCCAATTTCACCTGCTTCATTCCTCTAATCTGTAACAATTTGGGGGTCCTTGACACAACAAAACATTCAGCACCACTGCTCTAGTATACAGCTAGCTAACTGGCCACATTAGTGACGTCTACTGACCACATTACTGAACTCTACTACCTATACTGGCCACATTACTGACCTCTACTGACCACTGGCATCAAAAAGGTTCACCAGCCACTCTCACCGTTCTACCAGCCACATTGATAAAAAAAAAATAAAAAAAAATTGGTTACCTGCCAATGTGGTTTGTGGAGTTGATATTCCCCAGTGGTGTGGCGGGTGGCAGTGGTCCGGCGG